>NW_022280164.1:397513-425205 GCF_004355925.1 Anarrhichthys ocellatus | reverse complement strand
ATATATATATATGTATTTAACATTATTATTTATACTTAAATTATTATTATTATTTATAACAGAACATGGAAATATATTGTTAATTAGTAGTAAAAATAACAATAGTAGCAGTCAGTACAGTGGTAATATTAGTGAAAGTAGTACATGCCTCCATGAAATGAATGAGGAAGACATTTTTGAAACTCTTCATTCAGAAATCTATTTCCAGGCCCAGGGAAACGTGCTTCTAACTGGAGATCTAAATGGACGAACAGGAATTGAACATGTGTTTGGTCAGACTCCCTTATTCACCACACCAACCATCACACCGGAACAACCTGGACTCTGAAATAAATAAAAGTGGCCTTCGGCCTGTACATAGTTAACTGTAAATTCAGAGGGGACTCTTTAGGAAGATTCACATACTCCTCAGCTCTTGGATCTAGTGTATTACATCCTATTACAGTCGGGATGTTTTCCTGACATCTGGAGCAAAGGGCTCATTTCCCCGTTCATAAGAGTGGAGACAAGTCAGACCCTAGTAACTACTGGGGCATCTGTGTCAGCAGCTGTACATTATTCTGTAGTATTCTAAATAAAAGAATACTACATTTCCTTCACAAACACTCCATCTTGAGTAAAAATCGAATTGGCTTCCTCCCAAAACACCGGACCACCGACCATGTATATACCCTTCACACTTTAATTAACGAACATGTCCACCAAACACAGCATGGCAAAATATTCTCTTGTTTTATGGATTTGAAGAAAGCTTTGGACTCTAATTGGCATGAAGGCTCTATTACAGACTTCTACAGTGTGGGATAGGAGGCAACATGTATGATCTGGTTAAATTAATGGATTATAGGCGTGCTGTTAAAATTGGAGACAAACAAACTGAATTCTTCACCCAGAAAAGAGGTGTTGGTCATGTTGACTTTATTCAACGTATATATCAATGAAGTGTTGGATCAATGTGCTGTTCCTGGGCTCTCCCTCCTAGAGAGAGAGGTGAAGTGTCTGACCTGGTTCTACTGTCTCCTACTGAACCAGTACTCAAACCTCTATAACCTTGGCCTGATTCACTCAATCGAAGTAAAATTTGTTTGTGGAGACTTCAGACATGTTGTGCTATGATTGTGGAGTATTGAAACTTTTCAATTTGAGCTGTGTGCCATCTTCATTCACTATTAACCAGTAACATATACACAATATTTACACATCTCAACACATCTCACACGTGTTACCTGTATTATACCATCAACATTATTAAAATAGACCTTGTAGTTACAGATCTACACTCTCTTTAGCATGGGTATGCAATTTTCGAGCAGAGGCCTAAAAATAGGGCTAGAGCATGCCACAACCTGAGGGACAGTGAGTGACCTACACACACACACTTTATATATATAATAATCAATCTAGATGTTATTTTAATATTATTGTGTATTAATGTTATTGTGTATTAATGTTATTGTGTATTAATATTATTGTGTATTAATATTATTGTATGTTTAATTAATGTTTTTTTTGATGCTTTGGCAATACTGTTTCTAAACTTTCATGCCAATAAAGCAAATTGAATTGAATTGAATTGATAAAGACCTGCAGCTTTGTAACTAAGTCTGAAAAATAAAACTTGTAAAACTTTCCATTAAATGTGTCTGTTTGAGTTTAAAGAAGAAGATCCTTTATTATTGAAGACTTTATTAACTAAGTGATGTACGTCCTGTTTACATCATCATGACCAGAGTAGTGAAGAGTTACATGATGTTTATTTACGAGTTAATGTGTTAATGAGGATGAAGCCTTAAACTCAATCTGACCTCGTCGGTTCGTTGAGTCTCACATTCAGTCAGTTTGTGGTTCAAATCCTTTATTCTGATCTTCTTCATCTTCACCTCCTCCTGCACCTCCTCCCAGAGAAGACACACCTCCTGAACACACACACACACACACACACACACACACACACACACACACACACATCTTCAGATCAGCCACCAACCAAACTGTAAAATGTTGTGAATCTTTAAAAAGCAGAATATTAAACTAACGTAATTTAAGGTTTCTAAGGAAGACTAAAAGCTACTCAGCAGATCTGGATCAGGTTCAGCCTGAGATCCTGAAGGCTCTGGATCAGGTTCAGCCTGAGATCCTGAAGGCTCTGGATCAGGATACAAGCAGTTGAGATGGTCTTCCCCTAAAGGGAGTCTGGACTCAGTCTTACAGACAAAGACCCTGATCCTTCAGGTCTAAAGGTGCCTCAACATTTGATCAGGATCCTCCTTTAGAGGTCTTAGTTAGAGGTCCAGTAGACCAGACTCAGTTGTCGTCTATGTTAAAAATCTTGAAGGACTTCTTCGTCTGTGTTTGATCAAAAGCTCAGGAACACCTACTAAAGGGACCTGGAGGTGAGTCTACCTGTCCATAGAGGTAAGTCTACCTGTCCATGGAGGTGAGTCTACCTGTCCATGGAGGTGAGTATACCTGTCCACTGACGTGGTCCAGCTGCTCCATTCTGTCCTTTAGGGGGTTCAACCTGAGGTCCACGTCCTGCAGAGAGTACAGCAGCTCCAGACTGCCGGTCCTCACCTGAGTCTCACACACCTGAAACATTCAACAGGTGAGTCAGTAAGAACCAGAACCAGGATACAGGTGTATTATATCATAGTATAACAGTGTGTATACTACCTCAGGTGCATTATATCATAGTATAACAGTGTGTATACTAGCTCAGGTGCATTATATCGTAGTAAAACAGTGTGTATACTACCTCAGGTGCATTAAATCGTAGTATAACAGTGTGTATACTACCTCAGGTGTATTATATCATACTATATCAGTGTGTATACTACCTCAGGTTTATTATATCGTAGTAAAACAGTGTGTATACTACCTCAGGTGTATTATATCGGAGTATAACAGTGTGTATACTACCTCGGGTGTATTATATCGTAGTATAACAGTGTGTATACTACCTCAGGTGTACTACTTAGTAGTATATCTACCAGTGTATAATTTACCTGACTGAGGTGTGTGAGTTCTGTCTCCAGCTGTTTTAGAGCTTGTTTGTGTTTTAAACTTTTTTCCTCCATCAGTCGTTCAATGTCAGAGCTCTGATGATCGACCACTGAGAGAGAGACAGGCAGAGAGACAGACAGAGAGAGAGAAACAAGAGAGATAGACAGGCAGAGAGAGAGACAATAGAGAGAGCGACAGAGAGAGTGACTAGAAACATTCAATAAAATTAGGAACATTTACTTCAACTCTGTAATTTCAGCTTTTAAAAATTTAGTGACATCTCAAAATTAAAAATACTCCTAGGAGAAGGAGATAGGAAGTATAGGAGAAGGAGACAGGGCATTCTTGCTGCCCAATACGTATTAACATGCCACAACCTGAGGGACAGTGAGTGACCTACACACACACACACACACTTTGTATATATATATATATAATTAATAATCAATCTAGATATTATATTAATGTTATTGTGTATTAATATTGTATGTTAAAACTATTTTTTTTTATGCTTTGGCAATACTGTTTCTAAACTTTCATGCCAATAAAGCAAATTGAATTGTGAGTGACAGAGATACAGAGAGACAGACAGAGTGAGTGAGAGGCAGACAGACAGGTGAATATATATATATATATATATATATATATATATATATATATATATATATTATATATAATAACTATAATGTGAAGGTACGAACCCACAGTCAGGAAGATTCCAGACATCTTCATCATCTTCATCCTGCAGCTTCCTGCTGAGATACAACACGTGAGACAGTATGAGGACCTGTCTGTCTGCTCTACTGTCCGTCTGCTCCCCTGTCCGTCTGCTCTACTGTCCGTCTGTTCTCCTGTCCGTCTGCTCTACTGCCCGTCTGCTCTCCTGTCTGTCTGCTCTCCTGTCTGTCTGCTCTACTGTCTGTCTGCTCTCCTGTCTACCTGCTGGTGGTGCTGCAGTGTGTGTTGCTGTCCTCAGCAGACAGACAGGCTGTCCTCCTGTCTGTGTGTCGGGCCATCAGAGATCTGGACAGCTGGACCTACAGAGACACACAAAGACCAGGTTCACTCAGACCCGGATCACTCAGACCCGGTGAGATCCGGTTCTGAAGCAGCTTCCGGTGAATTTTACGTTAACCGGCGTTCAGTGCGTCTCTCTGTCGTCATGGCAACGAGCGCGTCGCGAGGGGGGAAAAAACTGAGACGTTCTGGGTCCGGAGAGAAAATCGTAAATCCGGAACACATCCGCTTCAAAACAGAGAATGACGTGTTTTAAAGGCGACATGTCGTCATTTAGGGGGACTTGTCTGGACCAGGGGGACATCGGCCCAATCCCAATGTTCCCCCTAAAGCCTCAAACCCTCAAGGATTTACTGACGTTACCTGGTGAGTGGGTGAGTGTGAGAGACTGTGAGGGCTTGAGATGGTGTAAATATGAATTGGACAGCACTTTATCACGTTACCATGAAAACAACAATAAATATGATGTATAATTGTGTGTATTTATTTTATATTTTGTACTTCCTGATTTGAACGTCTTCCAGGGTCTTTCCTCACAAGATGAGAGGTAACTTCATATAATCTATTTACTCGTTTTTGTCAAAACAGCTTCAATGACAAAATCAAATATTTGATGAATAAATATTCTCTGATTTCATGTTTATTTTTTGTTCCATATTTAACCCTTAATGTTTCTGAGTAAATGTAATACTCCAGGCTGAACACACGTGATCCGTCCTCTTTGTTTACCTTTTTGTTATGTCTCCATGCGTCCACTGGTTACCCCGTGTTTAACGTCACATTGCAATTAGGCTAAGTCAGCATCCTATGTGTCCGTGAGTCCGTAAGGGGGGACATGTCCAACGGCTTTTCTAAAATGTGATTTAAAGTTATTTTACATTGAATTATTCTTATATGTGCAAAGCGTGTATGATGCTTACCTCTATGAAATACACTAGAGCAGCTGCACATTGGCTCTGCTGCTGGAGCATGTTGAACATTGCAGTTGCACACAGCACCGGGTTGAGAGGAGACATGTTGTCTCGTGAAAGTCTTTAGTCTGACACTTGTGTAGGCCTGGTGTCAGGAGTTACAGCTGCTTCATCAACACACCTGACGATGTCCAACATGAGAGAACTGTTCTACATGTGAAGGCTTCACGAGCAGGAACACATCTGTTAGTATTGCTTTTCATAAAGACTGTCGTCTGCAATCCAGGAAATATGAATTAATGTCATCTTGGCCAGTTGTTATAAGGTCACTTTTGTTTTTGAAATAACATTTTTGTTAACAAAAATACCGTGATATACCGTGAAACCGCCAGAATCGTACAAAATACCGTCATACACATTTTTGCAGTGGTGGGCCGTCAGGGCCTGCAAGGCCTTCTCTGCTGGCATAAACAGAATCACAAAGTTATGGCTATTTAATATTTTTTCTTAAATACACTACATGTATTATAATTTATAAAAATATTTTCCCCATTATCTTATTTTCTCATTGCACAGCTACTGTCTTCCTCAGTTGCTCTGCTTCCAGTGCAGCTTGTTTTAAGTAGAGCTTTTATCCAATCAGATTTCACCTCTGTGTCTCTAGGTAAGAAGAGAGGCCCGAGGCCTGCAGACTCACAAGTGCATTCCTTTGTAGTTTAAGTGAATGGGGACGATAGTGTTGATTATCAGTGTTCAACCAATCAGATCTTTAGTTTGACATGTTGGGTGTATTCTTTGACATGCCAGAGCCTGCTAGCTGGCCTACAAGTACATGATTGGTCAGTGGGCTAGCCTGACATGTTGGGCGGTGACAATCCCAATATCTGCTGCCTCTGTGGAGCAGACATTTTCAGCCCTCAAACGCATTAAAACGTATTCAAGAAATACAACTGGGGAGACTCGACTGTCTTCACTGGTGTCCATGAATCGAGAAGGACTTCTTACTGGAACTAAAACGCACGGATGTACTGAACAACTGTGAGATTAAACTCTTCATTAACAAAGAAAGGAGGATGCACTTTGTCTTTAAATAGTGAACAGCAGCTCTGGTAAGTTAAATGCGTTTGTTTTTACATCTGCAGTAGCTTTAATATGCTTGTTTATATATTATTATTTGTACAACTTGTTTTTATGAAGATTTGTGTTTGGTTTTATATGTGATAGGAACCATTGTTACGTCCAATGTTGCTCTGGGGACTGTGATGGGAAAATATATTATTGTATCATGCTTAGTTTTAAAGAATGTACTTCTCGTAGTCAGGCGATGTTTTTTAATTAGTTTTGTATCCAGGTGTCTTGTTATCTCTTCCCATGAAGGATGAGAAGTGAAGAGACACTGTGTCTTTGTCTTAGGAGAAAGACACAGAGAGACCTTGACTCCAGAAACTGAATGATGCAGAAACAGACATCCTGTCTGAAATACTTGTACTCCCCTTTTGCCACATTATCTGAATTTGTAAGGCGTGAACCTTTTGTATGCATAAATGATATTGAATGTTGCACCTTTTAGAAGCCTTCTCACAGTACACTGAGATACGTGTCTTTGGGACTGCTCTCTCTTTATTGCAATAAAGACCAACAACTTTGATTATTTCGAGACTCTGTTTATTGATCCAGATTGAAAACTTCCACCCTTCTCCCGATTAATCATAGAAATCTTCCATCACAGGACATATTTAGCCGGTGCCAGTGTTTGCAACTTGGCGACTTTCTCGCTAAATCTGGTGACTTTCAAAACCCTCATGGCGACTTTTTTTGTCAAAAGCTACTAGCGACAAATCTAGCGACTTTTTCTGGTGTTATTGGAGAATGTTCTGGTGTTTTGACGTTAAAGCACGTACGTTCTGCACTGTCGTGAACGAGCATCGGGTGCTGCCGTGAGCCCCTCTGCTGCCACCCACAGAAGCCTCGCGCTGCAGTCCCAGCTGCAGTCAGAGCTGAGAGGAGACGCACTCTCGGCAGATAGTGTATCTATAGGTGTTGGCTTCATTTTTACACGAAACAAATAATAACCGTAGCTGTGTTTCAGCTGAAGGACAGCAGTGAAGCCCCAGGTATAAAATGCACGGCCCGCCACTGCATTTTTGGTCATACCACCCAGCACTAATCGACATAGCAAGGTTTGCTGACTAGCGTCATGAACGTTGTTTATCTTCCCAGACCGTATCAAACTTTAACCATGACTCAAACCAGTGAAAATAATGTACTTTTAACTGTAAATAAAGACAGATGAAAGCCAGAGAGATACTGCACATACACCACGTCCGCTTAGAGAAATCATCGATTTAATTTGTAATAGTGGCCTACAAATTATGCTTCATCTGGCGTTGCTCATCTCCATCTCAGCACTCCTCCTTCTCCTCCTCCTCCTCTCTCTCCAGGTTTCTCAGGGCTTTCGCTGTCATCCATTTTTAACGTGAAGTAAAGCGGGTCACACATGTAAGTAGGTCATTGCACAGCTGAACTTTGCTAATCCACATGCCTGTGTGTTACGCGTGTTGCCACCCTGCTAGTCGCTCCTTTGAGACTTTAGACATGTGCAGACATGTGCACGTTCCCTCAACAGGAAACCGGATCAATGTGCCCAGTGACCTGTTCTTTCTCCAACACCATCACGTCCTGCCTTTATTCAATCATCACTAGAAAAAAGACACTTTTACTTTTATCCCTCACTTAATTGAGGACTTTTTACAATAACTAATTTTTGTCATTGTATTACTTATCTGGCTGCATTACTCGAGTCCGGTCTATATTAAGACCTTTTTTTTCTTGGCCATCGCTCTTGCCTAGTCCTTGGTCCTTGGTCTCGACCAAGTTCATTGACCATTTTTTTCTGGCTGCTTTCATAGCAGACTGACGATGCTGCTCAGCATTCAGTTAGTATTTATGTAGGTTGCATTTACTTGCCATAGTGTGTATTTGCAATCCGAGACCGCCCACATGCTGTCTTTAAAGCCAGAGTGAAGGTACCATTGTCGTACCCTGTGAAACTAAAAAGACATGACGACCAGCCACGTCATGCTGGTTTGTTGGGAAGGGGCTGAATAACGCTTTAAATTTAAGCTAAATTTTGATGAGGGAAAACTGGCATTTTTTTTTTTGGTCATTTGAATCAATTCTCAAGGCAGTTTAATTATCAACTCAAGATATCCACTTACACCAGTTGTTTTCAATAATACTCCAATTTATAATAGTGTACAAAGTCTGATGTATAGCAGCAACAGAGTCAGTAGAACTCTGTATGAATCAATTGGAAGCATTCAGTTACGCCATGAAGCTAAAACATATTAAAAAAAGAAGGAAATGATAAACTGCAGGCAGCAGTGGAATATGAAGGCCTGTGATTGGTGCAGTCTCCATCTACACAGCACTGATGGGAATGTATGGTAATTTGCAGGATTTACATAG
The DNA here is from genome assembly GCF_004355925.1 of Anarrhichthys ocellatus. NCBI lineage: Eukaryota > Metazoa > Chordata > Actinopteri > Perciformes > Anarhichadidae > Anarrhichthys > Anarrhichthys ocellatus. The sequence continues at coordinate 416,806 of NW_022280164.1, read as the reverse complement.
TAATGGCTCAACTCTCCCTCTCTAGACCCCAGGGGCAGTTTAATCAAGTTATCACTTGATTGACAGGTAGATGGAAGACGAGTAAACAGTTGAGTCCCTGGTGATCGAGGACATGGAGCTGGATTGCATCCAATGATAAGAGTCTTTGGAGTCTGACCATATTTGGAATAGAGCCCTACATTTTATATCCAGAGGAAGTAATGACGTGACAACTACAAACAGATGAGTTATGGATAATCTAATGCTGGCGTGTACTGTATCTCGTATACAAGAGTACATATTCTGTAAATAGCCTTGATTGTAAGAAGTTGAGTCGATGGGGTGTTAAGATTGTTTTGGTTTGTCTGTGCTTGGGCTTTCCTTTCGTCTCAGGAGGCATTACAGCTGACAAGATAATCTAGATACTATTTCCTTTTTTTGATACCCCATGATGATTTCAATCATATTTTGGCTATATTCCCACCAAAGACAGAACAAACTACTGGGTAAAATGTTGCTTTAGTTAATGAAAATACACATGTAAAACGTCTGTTGTCCCTCTATTGCTGTAAACAAAGACAAGCATCTGAATTAGTTATTGACACACAGCAGCATCTGCACAGATCTGAGTCTATTTTAGTTCAGCTTGCACTGTGAGTTGAGGAGTGTGTGTGTGTGTGTGTGTGTGTGGGGGGGGGGCTCTTGATGTGCGTCACCGTCTCGTCAAACGTCTAAAAACAGCAACTTGCGAGCACGTGAACTGACTCCCGCAGCAGCCAACCAAGATGGAACACCTCCGCTCACATGTTACTGCCAGGTTACCCTCGGGATGAGAGACGAATAGTGAGAGGTGTAACGGCAGCTCTTGTGATGAATTCAAGTTTTGATTGAAGATGCTCAGCAGTGTAAACTGTGCTCCTCTCAACTGGGATGTTGTACACATCCCACAACTCGTATTGATTATAAAGTGCTCTATTTATCTTGACATTGAACTTGGAAGCTTTGGGTTCAGTGAGTTTGAGACTATCTGCCCTGAACACCTGTGATCTGGGTCAGCGACGGGTTCCTGCATGAACACACACCTTCGGTTATTTCACATGGCAGACTTGTGCTTTCGTGCTTTTCTCACCGCGTTGAAGTCGGCAGGGCTCAGTTTGACAAAAAGGTGATCTCAGGAACTTTTTTGACTTTAGGGGTATTTGCTCATGTTGCCAGGCGACTGTTAATCAAATCTGCCCTGGTGCTGGGGTTTTTTTTCATGATATTTTCATTTTATTGAGAAATACTTTGAGGCGCTTAAACATCTTGGAAACATAATTGTGGCACTACACAGGCATGATTTGACAGTCATGTAACACTAGCTTCTCTCATACACAGTTTGTAGCAATACCTACATAAAGTAATGTAATTCATATATACAGTATATTCCACAAAAAACAATATTTATGTAATCCACATCATTGCGAACCATACAGGAAGTATAAAGCGACACACTCGACGTAGGAAGGATGTCCAGGTGAGGTGGGTCCAAAAACACCGGACTTTCACCCTGTTTGTGTCCCATGTGAAACCAGAAGTCAACTTATGTGTCACGTAACATCTGTATTTAACAAAATGATTTCCTTAACCAATCCAAGTTTGCTCATTTTGAAAAGAAATTGGAAATTGAAGCTTGTCGTTGGACATTCGTAAGAAAACGCACGAGGATACGTTAAACACTTACTAGGGTAGGTTGTATTTGGAGACATGTTCATGTCTCCAAATACAACCTTCAATTCCCTGTGTTGTGCAGTAACACACAGCGAATGACTGCTGTTATGTTTGACAGTAACTTCTTCATCTTTACAAGTGAGAAAGCCACTTTATTCAGTAAAGTTCCAATCAGTGTTTTTAGATCATGTAGCATCAGATCATGTGACAAGCATACAGACATTACATATTACTCTACGTTTATCTGCCTTTACTCATAGCCCATCTCTTCTTTCTCATCGTGGAGAAGCAGAGGCTTCACACTCTAATCAGTTTTTAACCCTTTGCAGAGCAAATAGAAATTGGGCTCATTTTTCCATCCGCTTGTTATTTGCTGTAGAACCATGATGTCACTCTGCCCCAGTTGTTTTTACGAACAAAATTTCTATTTTCTGACCGGCTTTTTTTACCGAAACGTTGCAGTGTTGACAGAGACAAGAGACTGAGAGTTCATGTGAATTTTAGGGTTGACGCTGCGCCCCTGATGTTAAAATATTACTGTATGTTATTGTTTAAAAAGACACTTTATGTTGGCTTTTATTAGGAATGATTAGTACTTTTGTATCTTTCCGATAACACTGGTTTACTCAAGAAGCGAATACATTTATTAACCAAATGATAACATCTTCATCAGAGGTAGACGGAGTAAGTACAGCAGTGTAGATACAGAGGAAGTAGCTGAGCATTTGGTGTGTGATATTTGTATATAGTTTTGTAGTGCTGTCAGCTCGGTGCTGTGGTGCACTCAAACCAGCGCTGTTAAACAGGTTATCGGCAAGTTACTACAAGGAACCTGCATGATTTCATCTGATTTTACCAAAATCCGACCCGGTGGCAAATATTAGGAATAACTATATAGAAATAGCCAATCTTCTCGTTGATGGTCTCGTTTACTAATGTAGGTCATATAGAGGCAACAGTATTGAATTGAGACTGTTTCATAACCAGTTAAAAGGTCCTCACTGTCACTTTAAACGGGCTTAAATGTATTTTAAAAACTCAGTTTAAAAATGTCCGACATCTAAATAAAAACACGTGATAAATGTACACTTGTTCCTTGTAAAGTATAGCCAAATAAGTCTGCTGTATCTAAATAAAGTAACGCACATTTTAGTAGTCAACGACAATTTAAACATGGAAAAAAGTGTCATGATAAAGAGTAAAATATTTTTTAAAAAGGTAAATTTTTTTCTATTAGAGCTCAAAAAATGTAAAGTCGTTCTTGCATTTTCAAGAATTAAATATGAGCAAGGTGTTTACTGTAATGGTTGCCATGGTTAATGTTAATGATTCCCACACAGTGTCTCCCACTGACATTCATGGTTTTTAGTACCATCTTAACAACTGTTAAGACGTGAAATCTGCTAAACCCTATGATATGAATATGGTCAAAAAAATATACCTTCTGCTTAAAGATCATATTAAAATCATCACTGTGAGCATGTTAGCATTTAGCTCAAAGCGCTGTGTTTCTAGTTGTTTATTGTCATATCAATTTTATTCGGAGGGAAGCAGTCATTGGCAATAAAAATCTTAGATCTCCTTCAACAAAGAAAATCACGCAAATCTAAAACATAAAATAGTGCAGAAGTTAAATATATAAAACATACAATATAAAAAGAAATAATACAAATGTGTACATTTCTAGTAGACAGTGACTGCAAATTAATGAACTGAATGTTCACAGTGATGTAAGTAGCAGAAGAAGTAGTAGAAGTAGAAGAAGTGTGTCTTGGTGTCTTTGTGATGTGATGGTGAGTCCAGGTCTGGGAGGTAGACTCTTAGTCCCGGTTGGATGTCGTCAAAGGCTATCCAGTATTAATGAAGCTTTATTCTTGTCACAGACAACAAAAAGCTGAAGTGAACAACTTCACTGCAGCTGTTTGGAGGTTGTTTAAAGTCACTGAGAAATGTAGACACCTGCTCAAGCATACACCATTAAAAGATAAATTACACTTAATCCCAACATCATTCCTGGCATGCATTCAACATCACACATCAATGATATATACACACATTAGTACGAGAGGATCCAAGGTTGGAATATTCCTTTTAAATCAATGAAGGGCAAACAGATTTCAGGCGCTTAATCACTAAAAATACCATTATCGAAAGACTGAACGCCAGGCAACAGTAAAAAAGCACTCTGGTGTATCTCCAATTTAAAAAGTCTCCAGTCATACACAGAAAGAATCAGCAATTATTCATTCAACACTGTGTAACACTACAACCACCAGTTCATTTACTTAAATCAGGGTATTTGGAGGCCGAACCATAGACTTTATGTAAGAAGGATCTCTTACATAAAGGTCTCTAAATTCATAAGATAATTATCTGTGACATGTCTTTGAAAAGCTTGAGAAAGAAGAAAGAAACATTCCTTTATTAGTCCTACAGTGGGGAAATTATTCTCTGCATTTGACCCATCCCTGTATATATAGGGGCTGCCCATGCAGGTGCCTGGGGAGCAGTTAGGGGTTCAGTGTCCTGCTCAGGGACACATCGACACAGGACATGTTGCAGCCCAGGATCGAACCGGTGACCTAGCGGTAGTAAATTATGGTCCATTTAGAGTCAAATAGACCATAAAGCAGAGTATGCTTTAGGGCGGGCTTACTGTAATTGACAGGTCTTGCCGTTACCAGAGACATTTATGGCGTCTCTACGTCACTTCTCCATATTCCAAATATGGTAACTTCCTAAAGTCTTCCTAAAAACTTCCTGTCAAAACCCCAATATTTGACTCTGAGCATTAAATTCAAGTATAAATCTCATCTCAAGTTTCTTGATATAACCCAGACGGGACATGCAACTGTTCTTTTGGCCATGTTTGCTGGCAGCTATACAGTATGCCTGGATATTTAGGCCAACATGATCTAGTTGGTGTCTCTTGAGAGACAAGCAGGAGGACACTCGACACTTGCTAATTGGAGGCCTGCCTAATTCTCTTGGCAAACATCAGTCAAACGGGGAGATTGACGGAGACGGCAGGGACACTGCAAGAAATAGCCGCCACAAGTTGGAAAGTTCACTGTAGAATTATTAGTCATATTGCACTAAAATTAGAGAAACAGCATTTTCCGAGACTCAGAAGTAGAACAGCCAATTAAGTAAACATTTCTCAAACAGATGACTCTCTAACGGACCTAATTTAAATCATATCAGTAAGTTTGGTATGTGAATTCCTTCAGATGGGTTGCCATTTGTAGAGCAGCTCTTTGCACCCAAAAGTACAATAACCGATCACATTATTCCCAAAGTATTCCCAATCACTAGTAGTCAGTAGTTGTATAGAAGTCTATGAGAAAATGACTCTACTTTTTACTTGATTGTTATTACCTCAGTAAACATTGTAAACATGAGTTTATGGTCTCAATCTCTAGTTTCAAGTCTTCTCCAATACAGCATGATGTTCATTTAGTGAATTATGGTCCATTGAGAGTCAAATAGACCATAAAGCAGAGTATGATTCAGGGCGGGGCTACCTTGTGATTGACAGGTCACTGCGCTACCGTATACAGTGTCTCTACGTCACTCCTCCGCATTCCAAATACAGTCACTTCCGTTCACCGGTTGCAAAAAAAACAAGATGGTGACGGCCCGAACGCCAAACTCTAGCCATCAAAATTGCAGTCCACAAACCAATGGGTGACGTCACGATGACTTTGTCTACTTCTTATATATGGTCTGTTGTGTATTGCGGAGAAAAAGTAACAACATTTGTCTGTTACACAAGTGTTTGTTAATGTCACAACAAGGGTTCTGGGTGGTCATGGTGACTTGATGGAAGAGTTGCATATGATTCCCCCTCTCCCTCTACCTCATTCCACTACCTCCCAGTCGCCACCATTTAGCAGAAGCAAAAGTTCCCGAAAGGTACTATCCAAAGGTGCATGGGGAAGTTTTCCTGTAGACTAATAAAAGTTATGCTTACATTTCCTGTTTCTCAGCAGGCTTTGTTTATCTTTTTGAATATTTTTTAGTCACGTATTGTTGACATACATGTTTTCTGACTCACAGGCCCAATCCCAATGTCCTCCCTTATGGACTCACGGATTTTGAGGCGCGCTCCCGCGAAGGGCTGTCCCACTGTCAAATCGTCAAGTGTTTGAGGGCTCTCTCGCAGAAATTTTGAGCCCTTTATGAACCCTTTCCGTAAGTCAGCATGGGATGCTGATTTAGCCTCAGGGAATTACCCACAAATCATTGCAATGTGACGTTAAACACGGGGTAACCAGTGGATGCATGGAGATGTAAAAAAAAAGGTAAACAAAGAGGACGGCTCACGTGTGTTCAGCCTGGAGTATTACATTTACTCAGAAACATTACGGGTTAAAGATGGAACAAAAAATAAACATGAAATCAGAGAATTTCTATTCATTTATTCATCAAATATTTGATTTTGTCATTGAAGCTGTTTTGACAAAAATGAGTAAATAGATTATATAAAATGACCTCTCATCGTGTGAGGAAAGAGCCTGGAAGACGTTCAAATCAGGGAGTAGCCTACAAAGTAAAAAATAAATACCCACAATTATATATCATATTTTTTGTTGTTTTCATGGTAACGTGATATGTTGCAGCAAAGTGCTGTCCCATTCATATTTACACCATTTCAATCCCTCACAGTCTCTCACACTCACCCACTTACCAGGTGACGTCAGTAAGTCCTTGAGGGTTCAGGGTTTGAGGGTTTAGGGGGGACATTGGGATTGGGCCATAGGCTTCTCCTTCACTGCCTTCGTTGGTGCATTGCTACACTTCTTTGTGCTTTACCGCCACCAACTGTTGATCAGCAGAATAGAATGAAACCGGCGCTTGGCTGTGTTCTTGTGTTTGAGCACGATGCAAAGAAAATGGGGTCCCGTTGGTAAAAACTTCATAGCGCTACCAGTGCAAAAAATAAAACTGCACATAGTACCTGGAAACCAAGCATAGATTTCTATGATATAGATTTTATTTCTACTTTTTGAACTGTTTATATATATATATATATATATATATATATATATATATATATATATATAAAATAAAAATGAATTTTGTTGACATTAAACTGTTTGATACAGCACAATAAAAAGTAATTGAATTTGACCTGTAAATAGATCAGCCGTTTCTGTATTAACTCAAACCAGTCGGATCTGGCACCAAAAAAACGTGCAAAACGTTCAAAGTCATTTGAATTTGATTCAATTTTATTTTGTATAGCCCAATATTAAAAATCACAAATTTGCCTCAGAGGGCTTTACAATCTGTACAACATGTGATATCCTCTGTCCTTGGACCCTCGCATCGGAACCGAATAAAGTGTACCTAATAAAGTGACTGGTGAGTGTATTTATCTGCTAACTTTAACCCAACTGCCCCTAAGAAATATAATTTTGCCCCTGATATCACTAGGAGAGGGGCAAAAAATGCCCCCGAACTTTCTAAACGAATAAATAAATGGAGCGCTTCTTAATCAGACCTGTGACTGCGAGACTGCGGTCAACTCAGCAGACACTTAAATTTTAGTACACCTATATGCTGAAATTTACGGTAAACGCATTCAAACGGCACAGATCGGGAGCGGGCGAAGGACTTTGAAAGTTAACGGAAAGATTAACGTGAGACAACATCCGGTTTCTTCAGACGAACATCCGGTTTTCAAATAAGATGCCAACAAAGTACACATATTGCATAATGGAAATTAGAGTAAATGAATTATATTCACATTAAGTATAAAACATGCTACCTGCATCTCGTGAGTTAAAGGGTAAATACACCTAAATTGTGCGTAAAGTGTCTTTATTGTTTGATTTTGAGGGTTGCTGGAAATGAATAATACCTGACTGACAGTCAATTAAGATATTTTACTTAGTAAAAACTCTGAACTGAATTTGTACCTTCAAATGGCACATTTTTAAAATTTTTAAGGTGCTAAAAAAATGTTTTTCTCAAAAATTCCACACGACTGATGTATATGTACCGTATTTTCCGCACTATAAGGCGCACTTAAAAGCCTTTAATTTTCTCAAAAAACGACAGTGCGCCTTATAATCCGGAGCGCCTTATATATGGATCAATTGGTTAATTGGTTGATCTATACTGGTTGTACACGGCGCTCTGTCAAAATGTTTCAGTACGACTGGTAAACTACAAAGCCGCACCGCTTGCAGCATTACGGCTACCGTAGTCAGGGGCGTCGCCGAAGTAATAGCGGTAAACACCGGTACTGTGCTTACTCCTAGTCCAACACCACTTGTGTGTATAAAGACCCCAAAATGGCACCTTTCAAGAGACACGCTTACGACGCTGAGTTCAAACTCAAGGCTGTCAGCTACGCAGCCGAACATGGGAATAGAGCAGCAGCGAGAGAATTCAACATTAATGAATCAATGGTACGGAAGTGGAGGAAGCAAGAAGATGACCTGTGCCAAGTAAAGAAGACTAAAAAGAGTTTCCGAGGGAACAAAGCGAGATGGCCACAGTTAGAGGACAAACTCGAACAGTGGGTTGTTGAACAGAGAGCAGCAAGTAGAAGCGTCTCTACAGTCACTATTCGAATGAAGGCAACAGCGCTAGCACAGGACATGAACATCGATGAATTTCAAGGCGGTCCTTCTTGGTGCTTTCGTTTTATGAAAAGACGTAATCTCTCAATCCGCACACGAACTACCGTCCCGCAGCAACTGCCAAAAGATTACCAAGAAAAGCTGGCCACGTTCCGTTATCTGACTGTTTTGTTGACATTCCCTTTAGCACAGCTCCATCTAGTGGATGCATAACGCAACCCCTGTCAAACGTTTGACTGTAGTAGCTTCTATTCTATGCGCCTTATAATCCGGTGCGCCCTATATATAAAAACAGTTCTAAAATAGGCCATTCATTGAAGGTGCGCCTTATAATCCAGTGCGCCTTATAGTGCGGAAAATACGGTAATCAAGGCATCGTTGACTTAATAATTGTTAATAGTTGTTTAAATTTTTTTAGAATAACAATAAATAACCACAAAGAAATAAGAATAAAATTGAATATGATTGTCTGATTTATGTTTGTTTTTTGTTAAAAAAATCTAAGAAAACACTTTGAATCTGTAGACTACTGCCTAATAGTCTAATTATTGCCATTTGATGACAATTGCTCATATATTGTAATCCTAAATAAGTATATTTATTATTTTGAACAAAGGTTAAATGTTATTTCACAAGTTTCAAAAAGTGCCCCCAATGTTTTGAAAATGCCCCTGGATTTCAGTCAGTGGGGGCAAAAATTGCCCCCAAAAAATATGTAAATTTGCTACCCTGCCTTAAACCTATAACCCATATATAAATATACACATATACACTTGGTGTTGCCAAAGGTGGGGCACGTGTTGTTCTTCAGCACACTCATGATCTCCCCACCACCACCGTCCTCCGTCCTCCTTGGTCCCTTCGCAGTCTCGCCGTCCCGTCCTTCAATCACATCGCTCGCCGTGGCCGTTAAAGGGCAACAAACTGTGGGTGTTGGGAGCGTCGGGATAGTCAGACCCCTCTGACTATCCCAATCCATCACCGGGAGGCATTTGCTCAGTGGTGGTGGTGGTGGATGAGAAGGGGGAGGGGCTTGACAAGGAAGGGGATGGGGAGGGAAGTTGTATTTAAATGGATGCTCATAATGTTCAGTCCCAAGCAGCTGAGTTATGGAGATTGGATTGGACAGTGTTGTCCTTGAGGAAGGTCGGAATATAAAAGCAGCTTTATTGTGCAGATGAAAAGACGGCAGGGCAGTGGAAACATGGATCCTTTAGCATGATGTGGAGACACTTTCTTCTTCTTTTTTTTCCAGATAAATGGTGTGGCCTTAGAAAACCCTGAGAGTTGGAACTAATGAGTAATCATTTGTGACCGCAAGGTCTCCACTTTGAGTCCAACCACTGGATAGAAAAATGTAGTACAAGATAGTTCACTCAACAGATCTTCTTAAATGATTATAAAAGCATTTCTCACATTGATATTCTTATTTGACAGTAAGAATGGATGACAAATATTAAAACACCCTAATGAAATTAATAGATGAAATTAAAATGATCCATCTGTAATCCGGTGTCCGTAATTGCTTATCCTTCACAGGGTCACGGGGGGCAATCCTGGGAGGTACAGGTCATCAGGCAATCACAAATCTGATACATGTAGAGCTTTTCCATTGGCACTTTTGGTCGATGGCCGACCCGTGACGACCCCCATTCGAGCATGTGTTGTGAGACTCGCTTCAGCTGTAAAGGAGCCAAGGTAAGTCACTGCTGGTGAAAACCCCAACATTAGCTGATTTAGCTGCTTCATAAGAAAAGCTTTTACTGTAATTAACAAAATGACGGAGGACTTTAATTGGGAATAATTTAAATGAAACGTGTTTGTCACCGAATTAGTGGAACTTTGTTAGCGGCTATTCCTCAATAAAACAAGTCCACTTCTACTGCAGGGAAGAAGAGTAGAAGCAGAAAGAAAACGGGGCCTAACTTGTTGTGCAGCAAACCTGAATCCTATGTATAGTGTTCAAGCTCTGATCTCTAAGATATGTAATTGGTTACAGGGGTTCTGGTTGCAGGTGATTGATAGTTAAGTGTGGCATTTCAATGTATTTAGCACACAACATGCACAGGAAAGGGCCAGGGACTTCTTTTCAAGGACACTTTGCCTTGAACATCCTTAAATCATATTTTAACAGGTCAGGTGATGGTCTGTGTCTGAGTATTGAAGAAAAGAACATTGCATTTATGTTCATAGTCTTATTAAAGCATGATACAAATGAAAGTCTTACGATAGTAGTGTTTTATATTTAGCACATCAGTGTGCAGTTGACATGGAGAAAGCAAAGCACAGCAAACTTTATTTATACAGCACAGTTCATTCAAGGTGGAAGCACAACGAGCTGCATAACAGGTGAGGAACCACCAAAGTTGCAGCCCCAAACACTGTTGTTAGTGTTAAGATAAAATATTAGACATAAGCAAGCACAAATTAAAACACATAAATGATACACGTGAATTAAAACTGTTGAGACATAGAAATAAAAATCTGAACAATCAAAATCAGCAACCAACCAATTGGAATATATTGGATAAAAAACAAATGAATAAAATAAAAAAGAAATTAAAAATTAAAACCAACAGGTGACCATTAAAAAAAAAAAGAGACAAATGGTTAAAACCCCACAGAAAAGTAAGGGAACCAGACTGCTGAAAAAGGCACATCTACAAAGGAACGATTTAAGATTAGTTTTAAAGGACGGTAGCTGCGAGGAACATGATTAAGAAAGGACGATCCAACAGCCCGGAGCAAAAAATCTTCAGGCAGTGTCACCAGTTTTTCGTGAAGACCCGGAGAATAATGGCCTGTTCCAGATGACCTGAGGGGTCGACCTGGTACCGTATAGCTCAAAAGCAAAGATATTGGGGAATAAATTTGGTAAGGAACAGGAGGTTAGTTACAAATAACATGTTACATAAACTCAACTATAGAGACATTAGATTACTCCATAGAATATTATTTAATAAATACATTTAAATAAAATGAAAATATATGTTTCAGTTTTATGTTCTGTCATCTATTATTTCATTACTTTCACTGATGTTTTAGTTTTTTTGCCGTGGTGTCGTTTCAGTATCCGTATCAAGATACAGTGGGTACGGAAAGTATTCAGACCCCTTTAAATTTTTCACTGTTTTATTGCAGCCATTTGCTAAAATCAAAAAAGTTCATTTTATTTCTCATTAATGTACACTCAGCACCCCATCTTGACAGAAAAAAACAGAAATGTAGAAATTTTTGCAAATTTATTAAAAAATAAAAACTGAAATATCACATGGTCATAAGTATTCAGACCCTTTGCTCAGTATTGAGTAGAAGCACCCTTTTGAGCTAGTACAGCCATGAGTCTTCTTGGGAATGATGCAACAAGTTTTTCACACCTGGATTTGGGGATCCTCTGCCATTCTTCCTTGCAGATCCTCTCCAGTTCCGTCAGGTTGGATGGTGAACGTTGGTGGACAGCCATTTTCAGGTCTCTCCAGAGATGCTCAATTGGGTTTAGGTCAGGGCTCTGGCTGGGCCAGTCAAGAATGGTCACAGAGTTGTTCCGAAGCCACTCCTTTGTTATTTTAGCTGTGTGCTTAGGGTCATTGTCTTGTTGGAAGGTGAACCTTCGGCCCAGTCTGAGGTCCAGAGCACTCTGGAAGAGGTTTTCTTCCAGGATATCTCTGTACTTGGCCGCATTCATCTTTCCTTCAATTGCAACCAGTCGTCCTGTCCCTGCAGCTGAAAAACACCCCCATATCATGATGCTGCCACCACCATGTTTCACTGTTGGGATTGTATTGGGCAGGTGATGAGCAGTGCCTGGTTTTCTCCACACATACCGCTTAGAATTAATGCCAAAAAGTTCAATCTTGGTCTCATCAGACCACAGAATCTTATTTCTCATAGTCTGGGAGTCCTTCATGTGTTTTTTGGCAAACTCTATGCGGGCTTTCATATGTCTTGCACTGAGGAGAGGCTTCCGTCGGGCCACTCTGCCATAAAGCCCCGACTGGTGGAGGGCTGCAGTGATAGTTAACTTTGTGGAACTTTCTCCCATCTCCCTACTGCATCTCTGGAGCTCAGCCACAGTGATCTTTGGGTTCTTCTGTGATATTTCAGTTTTTCTTTTTTAATAAATTTGCAAAAATTTCTACATTTCTGTTTTTTTCTGTCAAGATGGGGTGCTGAGTGTACATTAATGAGAAATAAAATGAACTTTTTTGATTTTAGCAAATGGCTGCAATGAAACAAAGAGTGAAAAATTTAAAGGGGTCTGAATACTTTCCGTACCCACTGTATTTAGGCCAGGGTATCGTATCAAAGTAATAATTTCACTCTGGACACAAACTGTTCGAGCCCCTTCCATCTGGCAGGAGGCTGCGGTCCATCAGGAACAAGACCTCACACCACGTTCAGATTAATTGAACTGATAGCATCATTATGTTCTTTTTCAAATTTTCTTTATTTATTGCGATAATATTGTTAACCTGAATTCTTTTGGCTGCAAGAATCGTGTAGTGAACGTCTGATACTGTGAAAGCCCCAGTTTGTGTCAAGAATGTTACCCCACTCCTTATAGGAGTCGAATATATCTATCTAATCAATCCAATCCAGCCTCCAACAGGCCTTTGAGTTAGCTGAACAATGACCAGAAGATATTGGATAAGGTCTTAGCTAACTGGCAAAAAAACCATAATGCTTCATTTATACATCCTGATCAAATGGCAGTTGACCCTCACAGTTTTTAAATGTTCAATGCCTGTTAAATGTAATGTACTCAGCCAAAACATCTAACTCTGCTGTCATTTCTTTGGGCGCTCAGCAAGCTTTTGACCTAGTTTGTTTGCTCTTCTTAAGCACTTTGGATTGGGTGAGAAATTCATGACTGCTAAAAATGGGTTAGGGCTAACCCTAAATTCAAGTATCTCTTTCAAAATCGACCCATCTGTCTTAGAGACACTTTTTTAAAGAATAAAGACTCCATAATAATGCCCTTTATTTGGGCATAAAGGGCCGACTGTACTTTCAAATTTCAGCCAAACAAACCTGAAGAGGAGGGCAGCCTGGGGCTCCACGTATTTTGTCATTATTATTATTTGGCTTGCAACTCAAGAGCTGCGAATATTTTTGGCAACTTTGCTTCTCGTTCAAAGTAGATGCGAGTGCTGTATCCCTGAAGGGGCTTGTGATTGAGGCCCAAACAAGCCTGTTTAAAAACCTAACTTGGCCCCAAAATAAATGGCAAATGGATGGATAGTAAATGGACTTGTACTTGTATTCAAAGCACTTTCACACTACTTGTCATTACTCACCCATTCATACACTGATGGCAGGGGCTACCTGTCGACACATCGACATGCGACCAGCAGAGCCGGGGATCAAACCGCCGATCCTTTGATTGAAGGATGACTCTTCTCTCCACTAAGCCACAGTCACCCCCCTGGTAAATAAAATGGTAAATAATTTAGTCCTGAATAACTCATTTAGGATTCTCAGACAAATCAAGAGGGTGCTGGATGTTACAGATTCTGTGTTACACGTGACATACACGCGACATTTTGCAATTATCATAATTTAATGCCTAGTCAATCCAATGTTGTTTTCCATAGGTAAGCAGAGAAAGGCCACTAAACAATTGAAGATTTTTATGTTGACAATTCTCGTCTCTTTTAGCCAGTTAAATGATAATTCAGTCTCACTCATAGTCACTTTTTCTTTTCTACAGGCGAGACATTTTTTAAGACAGGGTATAGCCCACTTTGTCATCTCACCCAGGCACCATACCTTTTATGAACATGTCTCTCTAGCTCCCACCTCCAAACACAGTTGGTCATTATCTTAAAGTAGAATATCTAGGCTGAATATCTGTGTGATACACAGGGCAAGAAAATTGGCACTGAAATACCTTTTGATCTTTGGGTAAAAGGGCTAAGTAGAATTAAGGATGGTTCTTTTAAAGCAAGACTTTGGCTCATACAATGTAAAGCTATGTATACCGTATACACTATTCAATGGTCAAGTTTAGTAAAATCTACCCCTAGTTTCCCCTGTGAGTTGGAGGATGGGACTTCTCCTCTTCTGGTCATCCCCTCATAGTGCATAAGTCTTGTTCAACGGGCCTTCATTTTTGGCATGGCTGTGGCCAAAAGGGTGATTTTGAGGGAATGGAAATATTCATCACCTCCTAGTGTAAAAATATGGCTCTATGAAATGATTTTCTGTTTATGTCCTGGTGAACATTGAGTAACACACACTTGCTCCATCTATCTTCCGCTTGAGGTGTTTCTCTCTTCTTTTATTGGCGGTTCGTCTTGGTGACTGTTCTGTTTCCTCTTACATTACATCATGGCAATGTACTTCATATATTATGGCCTAGTTTGGGTGGAGGGGCTTCGGGTTTTTGTTCTTTTTTTTCCTGTATGTGTATTTTGCATATTGAGAAAAACTCAAAATAATCAGAAACTAATGTCAGTACCTAAAGCGAAAGCAGAGAAGGTAATATCAATTGCTACACTTAAAAAATGTGTTTATGTTGCCCTTAAAACGAGTTGATCTACATCAGAAACAGATGGATCTACTTTAAGAATTACCCCAATCATTGGTAAAATGACTACATGCCGTATTTTTGCAGGACGGAATGGATCCCCAATCTTATTCCAGTGTGTTCCGCCCTTATTTCCAATGTACACACAGCCTCTACATTCACAGGCGCTTTTCATTACTGTCCTCTCCCCCGAGAACATTGCATTTTACAGCCCCATGTACCTTCCATAGCAGCTTGGTATATTACAGCCATAAACTTGTTTTATCATGGGAGAGTTGTTCGTGGCAACAGAGCACAAGCATGCCATTGCTTACTCCCCTGCGCTACACACACACATTTCCATGTATATCATTATTTTGCCCTGGTTAATCCATGTTGTTATGGCCTGTATGGAATTTTTGATGAAGTCGTTTCCCATGCTGATGTTGTAATTTGTTCATACAACGTGGGCAGAATGGAAACAGGAAAACCTTCTATTATTCCGACCTGTGATTGTTCATGCTGTATTGTGTGTTCACACAGTAGACAAAGCCATCCTGGCTTCGGGCTACGCTGCAGCCCACCCAGGACTTACTCTGGGCTGTTTACCGCCCACAGCAACCTCTCCCGATCATATACTTTTGGTTGTACAGCGGGTTAGGGTTTGGATGAGCGTCTGCCAGTCGAGGTTGAAAGTACGCCGCTTTCCTGGCAGGCACAACCTCGGACAAAAGTAGTGCTTCTGGTGCTTATTTCTCTCGTCTCCATCCCCGGTCATCTGTGTTGCTCTATGTAAGGTGTCTGCTGTGCCCGGTCTGTCTGCTTCAGTTCCCTCTCCTTATTACTCTACCTGAGCGTGGGTGGTCTGGAATACTTAAGTAACAGCTGATCAGCAGTTTTACGCTACCATCTATCATCCTTTGAAAAGTGCACTCCACTGCTAAATCATGATTGGCACTCATTAGCATCCTCCCAGACAAAAACAACCACCCCACCTTTTAATAGAGATTTGAAAAGATCGCAGTGTCATTGTCAATTTGGACATGCATAAGAGATGGTTCTTGTCGGCATATAAACGTGCTGCAACAGCTTCTGCAGAGAGTGGAGGATTTCAGCTGCGAATGCTTCACCCATCTCTACGGAGTTTCTTCTGCACGATGCTCAGGCCTTTTAGCAGCAGAGTGGATTCTGTGTGTGTGGAAGCATGCGTGCAAATCCCTGTGTGTGTGATTGTGTTCGCCTGGCTGGCGTAGAACTGTCACCGTGGACAGGCGTGGGAGCTGCACACAAGCAGTAAAAACAAAACCTGAAAAAAACAGATGGCTGCTCAAATATTCATGCAGTTGATGTGTCGACGTGCTCCGCTCCCCGGTGTTCGACCGGCCTCGCGTGCTGGAGGAGGAAGAGGAGGAGGAGCGAGGGAAGAGCGGAGAGGAGGAAGACCGAGAGATAGCAAAGGGGGAGGGCAGGGAGAGTGAGGGTGGGATGGGGGGATTGAGGGTAGATGCATACATCCAGGCTGCGAGGAGATAAGGCGACCCTGCGTGATGGAGGTCAGGTCGACCACGTTCGCCCTCCCTGGCTCTGTTTGCTACTGTGGGCTCATTTACAATGAAAACAGTGCTATTTGAGTCATGCCTTCACAGAGAACACCATCACTTCAAAGTCGTGTGCTCATCAGGCAGCATGTGCACGTTTATAGGGGTGCAGATCATCGCTCCCCTCTGACTTTGTGGCTTTGGGGTCTGGAACTATATTTTGTTTGCTTACTGCCAGCAGCGTTGGTGAATAAGATGAAGCTCAAATCTGCTCCCTGCACTTTAGTGATTTATTACTGAAATAAAACATGGCCGTTACATTTGTATGCAGCAGCCTGTGAAGGTGGTCCAAACCCATGACACCAATGAAAGAGACTGTTTTCAGAGTACGTGTACAGCTTTAATTGAACTAGTATTCGTTGTCGTCCAGATTTTTAGAAGTGTGTCTCCTCATGGGACCATCCTCATGAGGAGACAAGGGCAATGGTCGTTTTCTTTTTTTCAAATGCCTAAACTAAGTATATACATTACATTACATTACATTAGTCTGACAAGGACCTCTTGTCGCTGTGTTAAATATGACTTTTGTGACTTAAAAGAGAAGACGAAATTAAGATGATTTTGTTACATTGTTTGCCCCATAAAAAAAAACTGTGAAGACCCACTGAATGGGGTAATGAAATTTGGGCCCTATTCATTTTCTACGTATAAGACATGAGTAAATCACCTCTCAAAGCATTGTGGGATGGATAATGACTCAGGACTGACCGGATAGGGAGGGGTTGAAAGTTTATCTTAACCAACAAAATAAATCTGATGCAGTGTCTGTAAAGGAGGTAGAGCTAAGTTTTTAGCTAGTCAAAAAAGTTTTTTTCAAAATTTTTTTTTCAACCTCAAGGTATCCAAATTTGAACCAAGCAGCAGCTTTTTTAAACCTGACCACGAACATTCCTGAACTATCCTGAACCACGAAGTTTTTCGTGTCTAAATCTAACCCAGCCCGATCTCCTAAAAAAAATACGTAAAATGACCACAATGCCTTTACAGCATAATGTGGTGGTGACAGTTATTGTGTTAAAGCTACATGTTGGCACCACGAAAAACAATGTCAATAGAAGGTCAATTTGGTTCAGGCGGCAACCTTCGGTTCTGAAAAGTGAAGCTAATGCGGAAGTGCCTTAAACTTGCATTCTCTCTACTGGGCAGCAGGTGGCGACTCCTTCGGTTGCAAAAAGAAGTCTGATTGTCCAAATGACTCTACTTCTCACTTGATTTATTACTTCAGTAAAATTTGCGTCCTCCTTAGCAGTCCAAATATGATCACTTCTGTTTGCTGATTGCAACAATCCAAGAGCAACAGACAAAATCCAAGATGGCGACGGCTAAAATGACGAACTCGAGGCTTCAAAATGGCAGTGTACAAACCAATGGGTGACGTTTCGACAACTTTGTCCATTTCTTATATTACATTTTTGATCAGGATCCTTTGTAGTAGAGGACACACAAGTTCCAAGGTTTAAAATAAATAGGTAAACATGGGACTTTCACCCAGGAGACCAGTGTTTGTGTTCTGTGTGAAACCAAAAGTGAACATTGACTTATTTTAAATTATAGGTTGTTATTTCAACCCATACCATGATTTTTTTCTTTCCTTAACCTAACACACTGATCCAACCTTAAATATAAAAGCTGTTATTGCACCAAGATACAGCCTAGTTTGTCATTTAGTCTGGAAGACATGTTGGATGTGCGTACTAAGTTTATGTGAGTCTTAATGGAAATATTTGAAGACGAAAAGGTGAATGAACTGAATTTAATTTTCACCATCGGCAGTTTGGATATTAAGTAAGGCAGTCTGTGAGCCGATGTGAGCTGAACTCTTCCTCACCTTTCCACCCACATCCCCTGTATGTGAGTAGACATAAAGCCTCTGAAGTGTAATCCACTGAGACAGATCTTATTTGTGATGACAGATCATACAGTCTTTGTAGCTCGCTGAACTAGGTTTTTAGGAGTTGGACCCTGCTCATCAATATTTTGGAGGTAAGGTTTCCAGATGTGACCCCGCCCCACCTCACCCTGGTTGTCCCGTATGTCAGGTCAGAGGAGGACCCTAATGCAGGCGGGTTGAATTGAAGGGAAAGTGACCTTTGATAACAAAAGCTGGTAAAATAAAGGCAAAACCGAGGGACCAGGCAACGGAAAAAAATAAGTGCAAATGTCAACTAAACTGAAGACAAACCAGTAAGGGGACAGGAAAGCCAACGACGACCACGAGGGACAAATGCAGGACAGTGGACATCAATCAGCAAACAGAGGCAGACAAGCTGGCACTGACACAGGGACACACTGAATACACAAGGTAATCAATGATACACAGGTGTGGTGTAAAACAGGCGGGAAAAAGACGTCTGGAAGTAAGCCCAAAACACTGGACACAAGAAGCAGGGAACTTCAAAATTAAACAGGAAATAAACTAAACAAAAAGACCATGGCACTGGTTTTCAGATACCGTCCTTGCTCTAGAACTTTATAGGTTCCCAAAGTCTGAAGAGCATTAGTATTAGATGATTAACATGTAGCCTTTTGTGGCAAACTAGGGGGAAAAGCCAAGCCGACACAGCACAGGAGGCGGATCCCCAAGCTCAGGTTGGGGGAGGTGATAGAGGGAGTATACTATCCGGTGCAGGTGCTGCAGCCACTAGGCACATGGCAGTGGTCACACCTGCAGCCCATGAGCTAATTGGAAGGAGCATATATTCTTTTGTTGAGTTTGACCCTATCCCGCTTTACCCTACCCTGTTTATTAAAGGACACTTTTTGTTACATGGCTACTGTCTGAGTCACCTGTTTTATCGCTGAATCTTGCCTCCACGTCTCCCGGGTTGCCACACTTTACACACGCTTCCGTACTCACAATGAGGTTTGGTTGTATTGCAGCTAAAAGGAAGAGTTGCTCATCCCC
>NW_022280164.1:368216-397413 GCF_004355925.1 Anarrhichthys ocellatus | reverse complement strand
CCCCCCCCCCCTTTGATTGAATATTGATTTGGAATTCATTTTGTTTCCCTCTGAGAGTAAAAAAATATTCTGCATGATTCTCAGGTCAATGCACACTTTGATGGGATTGGAAATGAAAGTCAAATTATCCTCTCTTTGTTTACTGTTCTTTGCATTTGTTCATCAATGCATATTGGGAAGTCTGTTATTCCTTTATTCAAATGAACACCACTAAATCGTCAGTAGTGGCAAAGTCTGAGGTGCTGATGTCATCTGTTATGAGAAGGTGCTAGTGGATAACATAATATGGGGTAGGTTTAGTTACTGGCATACTAAACCAGAGATGTCTGGTGTTTGTCTGATGAAATGAGAATAATGTCTCTATTGCCATTTCATAGACATCTCAGTCAATACAACTGTTAATTGACAGATTCTCTCAGTGCTGCTTCAAGAGGCCAAGGATCTTTAGATTGTATGTTCTATCTGTAGATGCATCTAATTCAAAATAAATGTAACAATTGCTGGTTCAAATAAATAACTAAATAGATCTACTGCTGCTGCCTCTCTCTGTCTGTAGTCAGTCACCACTCTGTAGTCTTGCTCAAAGTCCCGTGCACAGGATTTACAGGTCAGGAGTAATAGCCCATCAACAAGGTGTACAAATGCAATGAAAGTTCCCTTTGTTTATCGCCATTTAACTATTTTTGGAGTTTGTGTTATTGTAAGTTTTGACTCAAAGATTTTTCCATTTCACTGCAAGTGAAAATCGTTTGCACATCTGCCCGGAAAAACAAAACAAACAACATCCCTATCTGAAGGGGTTTTGTCTACAAAGTGTTTTTTCCCCAGCAGAAAACAGCAGGCTCTTTCTGAAAAAGCCCAGCTGGGAGCGCTTTGGAGGCACAGCTGAGCTTTGGTTGTGTCTGGTTGCTATGATACGGAATATTTGCAAAGGGTTCAAATGTTGGCACATGGTTGAGTACTACTGCTCTGGATGAAGCACAAGAGGATGGACCTGCTGGATGTGGCTGATGAGATGTTGTGGGCGATGAAACATTTCGGCGGGTACCATCGTTTTGTTCAGATCAACTTTATTATCCCACACAGTGCATTTGGTCGAGTGCTCCGGACATGAGGACACCATACACATCCAAGTAAAAACAATAAAACCAATAGCATACAAAACAGCAAGGATATTTGTCCCGCCCCTCCTCCACTGTGATTGGACGGCTGGGTAAAAATTGTGGAAGCGAAGCGTTTCACCCAAAATTGAACATCGTGTCACACGGACATGGGTTGACGGGGAATCGTGACACGGTGTCACAATCTTTGTATGATATCTTAAGAAAAGTCATTTTTTGTGCGTTTTCCTATACAAAAGCCAGCAACACGTGTCAATTTCAGCTTGTTATGCATACGGCCTTTTCAAAATAAACTTCTGTCTTCACAGGAAAAGAACCTCTGTGCTGTTACTGAAGTACACAAGTTACGTGACGAATCAATAACACTGACTACACGTTTCACATGGGTGGCTGTAAGGTCGCTAGTTGTTGGACCCATCGCCCTCCTCTCCCACATGCCCTGCGTGGGCTTTTCATTGTTTATTACATGGATAACATACAAGAAGATTTCGTTGGATATCTACGAATTACGTTGCATTATTTTTCGCAGGTATAGCTACGAATGCTGGGTGAGGGATTTTTTCCTGTATGCGAGGACTGGGACAGAGGATGTTGTATGCTGTAGCCTACAGATTGTAAAGCGCTCTGAGGCAAATTTGTGATTTTGGGAGAAACCAAGTCACGGTGAAATAAATCACCTGTACACCCCACGGGTACAATTTCATATAGGAGCTGCTGCGCCAGAGGCCTGGCTGTGTGGATGGCAATGACGGTCAGTTGGTTCACTACCATTGACATACATTTCTCAACAACTATTTGATTGATTGATCTTAAACATTACAAAGAGACATTTGTGGTCCCCAGAGGATGAATCCTAATGACTTCCGTGATCTCCATTTACTCTATTAAACTGAACCAATTTTTGTAAATATATGTATGTAGAAAAAAACATGTCCACCATGCAGAATGGACTTTAATATCATGAAAATCGAAGTAAAATACAACCTTTATTTATTTTTTTAATCAGCGCCCACGTGAATGACGCAGCTGATGACAAACTGCAAGATTACTTGTGGACTCAAGTGTCCACACCTCCTCGCGTCCAGCGTATAGCCTACACTCCTATAATGAGCCCGGGCGCCGCGCAAGAGGCGGGCGGGCTTGCCTTCCCTTTTATGGTCCTTGTTTCCTCCCTGGAAGCCTCAGTTGTGATGAGCAGCGGAGAGCAGAGCCCAGCACATCACGCTCCGCGCTCCATCCTCCAGCTCCTTTCTCCGCAGAAACAACGGTGGTCAATATGAAATAAGCAGAGTCGCCACTCTCGTTACATACAGAGGATTTGTATCCCCCAAGGGGTGGTGTTTTTTATTACCTCTAGTTTTTCTTTTTTTTTCTTTTTTTTCTCGCCGATCAGTCTGTGGAATGGTCCGCGTTTTTCTCTCCGGGGTCGTTTCCACTTCAGCATGGGTACTGCGGTGTCCAAAAGGAAGAACCTGAGGAGCGATGCGATATCTTCCGTGGCCGCAAAAGTCAGGTGAGTGTGGGTTGGTGATCGCGGCACCTCTCGGTGTGTGTGTGTGTGTGTGTGTGTGTGTGGTGGTGGGGGGTGGGGCGCTGGGTCAAACGCGCTCTGGAGCCGCTCTGGAGGGCAGAGTTCAAAGAGGAGCACTGCTGCCTCCAAACTAGAGTCCACACTTTAATACGATTTTAGACAAATTACACTATTACTAATAGCTTCTACTTTATAAAATATACATTGTGATAGTATTCCCACATAAAACTCCTCCATCTGTACACAGAGTTCTGGTGCCACAGTTTTCACTATGTTTCTGGCTTCTCTTTCCGTGGGTTCTTTCAAGTACACGATAAATATAATTCATTCATCTTACCTGAAAGTACAAGACATCATCCTGACGTTGAAGCTGGTTTCACACACAAGTCATTTGGCTCAAAGAAACCCTTTTCATAAGCTATTCATCGCCTCTTTTTGTGATTAATATGCCCCTGTGTTATATTATCAGGAAAATCAAACCAATAGTCTGCTTTAATATGTGACAAAACAATACTTTTGGATAAGGTACTTTGAACTCTGGGTAATGGAAAATTCCATAGATATTTTCTGACATTTTTTTCTAACCTATTTGTTCAGTTATCTGCAGATGAATCAATAGTGTAAATAATCACGAGTAGTTTGCAAAACATGATTAAGTAAATATATGTTTTACACAAGACATTAGTTTTAGACTACACACATAAAAAAACAATAATCTTGTGTAAAATATTGCATTTTATCATATCTGGATTGGAATTGAGCTGGGCTGCAAGGTGGTTAGCACTGTCACCTCTCAGCAAAAGGGATCGGGTTCCATTCCCGGGCCGCACGGCTCTGCTCTGTATAGTTTGCACGTTCTCCCTGTGTGAGTGTGGGTTTACTTCAGCTTCCTCCAATGGTCCAAAGACATGCAGCTTAGGTTAATAGATGACTCTAAATTGCCTGTTGGTGTGAATGTGAGCATGAGTGGTTCTCTGTGTCAGCACTGTTATAGTCTGGCGACCTGTCAAGGTCCCCCCCCCCCCTCCCGGACAGATTACGGATAATGGAATGGATTGAATATAGCTCTGTTGCTCTGTATGTCCCTCTACATAAAAACTACACATTTATGATGTTCACTGCGACGTGCATAATAATGACCTGAGGAACAACATTGTGCTGTTGTTGCATGCGGTGTATCTGCAGCCAGAGAGCATATAGTCCCTTTTACTTTACACATCCATCTACTCTGCAGCCTTTCATCTGAACTCACCGAAATTTGACTAATTCTAATGGCGTTTATGAGTCATGCCATGAAAGGTCTCCGTGTCCCGGCTGTAGGGATCAGCGCGTCGTCCGTCCGAAGGCCGCGGGGCAGGGTGACTAATGTTCTCTCGTCTGCGTCGCCCCAACTCGCTGACCTCAGAGGCCACAACGCAGACGACTGAAGCACGTCCGCTGTCAGTCGTATGTGCACACACCTACTTCCTGATCCTGTGCACAGCTACTCTGCAGTGAAATACGCTCTCTTTTTGTCACACCAGCTTTGCATAAATATGGCCGGTCTCGTGTTTCCCGCTCTATCGGCCAATCGAAGGTGTTTAACGGCGAACAAATAGCTGCTCTCCTGATTCCAGTCCGAGCATAGCTGGGATTAGCGATGTCCTGAACCTGCCGGATGATCTGAGTTCATCTGGTGCGCGGTGAATGATTTGTTTCACCTCTCTCTGAAAAGCAGGTTTTAGGTCTGCATCCAAAGTGAACTGGGTTTTTGGAAATATATATCTATGTATATACAGTGACATGCAGACTCCAGAAGATATAGTTCTTATGTACATGAGGTGACAACAGGGAGAGCAACCAAGCCAGATCAAATTAGAAAAATGGATCCCGGTGATACTTTTGACACTGAAGAGGGAGAAAATGATGAGCCCTCTGGGAACAGGCAAGAATGACAGCCAGCGGTGAGAGCTGGAGCTGGGGGGAGAGTGGCCAACGGGTCTAAATTCGCCACTTTAATCTCAGAAAACATCCACGTTTTTTTATTCGTAGATTTAGTACTCCTACCCTACATTGGCCCAGATGTGGTCCATCATAATGCTAATGTTTGAACAGTCTCGACACTGGTTGTGTTTTAATGCACTAAGAGGATTATGCAAAGGTTAAAAGGTTGATTAAAGCCTTTTACTGTGCACTTGATTGTATGTACTTAATGTCTCTGTTTTAAGGGAAGTTGGGGGAACATGAGTTTTCTTTTATGCACTGTGCCTGCAGCACTTAGTGATGGCCCAAACCTCCTCCCTGTGCAGTTTCTGACAAATCTTTGTAGTACAAGCAAAGACCATAACCACATAATAGGAAAGATTACAACACTTCAGAGCTACAGTCGCATTTAATATTTGAAGAATGTTTGAGTCACTTTAGAAAGGAATTGCACAGCACAACAGTTTCCGGGCATTAATAGCCCGAACTTTCACTTCGGTGAAAATGTGATTTCATGGCCTCTTTCCCACAAGACCGTGTGACCAGCAATGACCCCGTCCCCATCACTGCACAGATTAGCTCCAGCCATGGTCCAGTGTGGCTGTTAGCTATAAAACATCTGGGTCCCCTCTCCAGAACATAAACCTGTCACAATCACAATAATGGAAAACCATAACTGAGACACAAATATGATTTTTAAACCCGGCAGAGCTGATGGATATTTGGTGCCGTAATGATGTTATGGCGTGTTGGCTTTATTGCAGCATGTCTTCATTATTTGATGCAGTGAAGAGAAACCTAAAAAAGAGAGAGAGGCCTAAGTTTTCACACTGAACCCATGGGTGCAGAAGGAAGGGTATGGAAAGAAAGTAGGCTGGGCCTGCCCAGGGATTACATTAACAATTTACAATTAAGTCAAAAGTTTCCATACACTTGTAGCGACATGGTTTCCTAGTAGGATGGTTTTCAGGGCAGTCCCAACACATTCTCTCTCCCATACTGTCAAATACCAATGCTTATAAATATTTTTAAACGGAAACTAAAAACTGATCTATTCAGTCTTGCTTAATAATAATTGGTAATGGTGTTAATAATTTTAAGTTTTTTTAATTATTTTTGCTTATTATTGCATCTGATTTTTTAGTGTCTTATGTGTTTTCATGTGATGGTTTTAGTATTTATTAGTGCTGGGCAATGATCGCATGATTTTTCTGCGATTAATCGTATTGTTATGCACAAAAGTCAATAATGAATTCAAAAGTAGTGTATTGATAATGATTCTGATAATAGATAGCCGGTGTTCACAACTTTATTTTCATGTGTGTAATAGATGTAATTTGAAATATACACCTTGAAAACTGTAAACCTATTTACGTCATGTTTTTATGTTTGTTAAATTCTCAGTAGCGATAACTAAATGATTTGCTTATTATACATATTCCAAACAAAAATACTTTAAAAACTCTCAAAAAATTATTTAAATTAATCATTTATTTTTTGCTTTTTTTGGTATTTTGGTCAGACACATATGCAACGCTGATTAGCGTGTAATATGTGTGGTATTTGTTATAAATGTACATTGGTACATCACGGGTGATAAGAAGCTGTACAGGGAGGGACTTAGGACCCAGGGGAATGTAGGTGAAGGAAACAGCAAGAGACGGAAGAGACGCCACACAAACAGCTGTTCACCGCTCACTGCCCAGTTCTTGTGTTAAAAATGTCCGGTTAATAATAATTTAAAAAACTGCGTTAACGCACAATAAAATAATTGTCGGCGTTAATTATTTAATGCGTTAACGCGATAATAACGTGTTAACTTGCCCAGCCCTAGTATTTATACATATTTTATTTCTTATTTTATGTCGCTCTAATTTTACTTACCGTCTCTCCATTTTCGTCTTGTTTGCGTATTGTCAATCATTTGGAAAGCAATGCATTGGATTTGTGTGAAAGGTGCTATATATATTGAACTTGATTGATTGACTGAAACTATGAGGTCGAGGAGTCAGTTTTAGACGTGGCGCGGGTGGTGTGTCAGTTTCTGCTCGTTACATGCATAGTATCTTTTTAAACTAAACCTCCAACGTAGGTTCACTTGGTTTTCATGTTTACTTCAGCAACATAATACTTTGTGAGGTTTTTGCAACAAAAATACTGAGTTAGGCTTTAGAAAAGATTGTGGTTTGGGTAAAATAAGTCTGCTTGTTACACAACTGCTGTTATGTAATTATGTAAGTTACGTAACAAAACTAACATTGACTTGGTTTCACTTGGGACACGAACTGCGGTCAACTGGGTGAAAGTTTGTTTGACCAATCTAACCTACGCGGACTTCTCACTCATTGTACTATATCAGTTGCTCTGACTGTCGTTATAATGACCTGGATGGGTTTACATTGGAGTTAGTTAAAAGCCTAGTGCGTCTGATAGGGTGCCTCGGTTCATCGATATCAAGATGCCGAGGGCCACGGACCAAACGGTGGTAGTTGACGGTTTTGGAAAGTGAGAACGGGTTGGCAATCCACATATCTTTAATGTGATTAAGATTTGGACTTGGAAAGACTATTCCAAAAGCGAAATTTGAATTTATTTAGCCATTCTAAAGCCCCTTTTAATGTGTGTTTTAATTGTGTATTATCGTCCTGTTGGAACACCTAAAGGCATCCGATATTTAAGTATTCAGCTGATGGTTTCTTGTTTTCCTAAAGAACTCTGAGGTTGTCTTCCTTCTTCATCACTCTTTCCACTTTCTGAAATGCACCACAGCAAAACAGCCTTAGAACACGATACTACCACCATCGTTCTTGGCAGTAGGTAAGCACAGTGTTCTCAGCGTTGACTGCTTCCTTTATTTTTTCTCTGGTGTGTTTAGTATAGTGTAATGTTCAAGTCGCACAACTACTTTTATGGTCGATTCATTCCTTCATACAACAGCCGACAGGAAATGAGGGGGGGGAGACCTTTATAGCAACCTTAAACTCCCCACTGTAACTAGATTAACAGCTGTTTTAGGTGAGGTATTTTTTTCCAGACAGACCATTAAAACATTGGAATAACTTTCCTGAAAAAACATCTGACATTGAATATTATTACAACACGTGCACTTTGAGGGAAACACCTCCAAGATATCAGAGATCCTTAGTAAAGGGTCAATAAATCATCTGCTGACCTTCGGTGATGACCAGAAGGATTGCCTTACCAATGATGCGTGCCCACGCCATCCTCCTGCGCTAATGGATCCTTACCTGTTATTGACATTCTCATGAGAGAGGAGTAATCTAGTTAAAAAGAGCAGAGGTCAAACAAAAATGTCTAGTGAGAAGATGATTCGGTTTCCTCGATTTCTTTCAGTTCAGGCAATTTGGGAGCATCGTGAAACTCATAACCTGCCCAGCATCCAGAGAAATATATTATAGTCATTTATTGCCAAAGGGCAACAAAGCTCTTCCGTAGTGCCCCTTAGATAAAAGCCAACTTCAGCCCACAAATGGGTCTCACCCTGTCTGAACCCGAGTCCTGCCTCCTGTCTCTTTACACTTTACATATGTTTGTCTCCTTCCAGCACCTTTTGATGAATCCACTTATAGCCTCTTGGGAGATATGAGTAATTGCCTGACTCATGACCTTTTGTTGTCGGTGGAGTGTGCGGAGCAAGTGTCCCTTAATGAAGTCGTCAGCCTTTCACAGTGTGCTGAAAGAGAGGCAGTGATGGTGTGGACGGTGGCACAGACAGATAACGAGCACAGGCCAGACTGGTGCTGTATAAATTCTTTAGTGGTATGGTTTCACAATATACAGTTTATCCATCCGGTAAATTGTTGATGGGAAATTGATTTGATTTATTATTCAGATAATGAAATTATAGCCGATAAATACAGCCGACAAATCAAAACATACGCAGTGGTAACATTCGTCTTAAAACAGCGAGAAAACATTGCTTGCCCTCCAGTCAGATAAGGAATGTAAATTGACATATAACCACTCAAAGCAGTTGAACTGTCAGACGAAGATTTAGAGATTCAGTTAGTTGAATTGTTAGTTGAGGACTGAGGTAAAAGCAGTTGAAATGTCAGTTGAAGAATAAGAAATGAACCCAGTAATTAATGCAGGTTACATTTCACTTGAAGAGATAGTTGCACTATGTTCACTGTAAATAGTTTAAACGGTGGTGTGTAGGCAGTGTAAGCGATTGAAATGTCATTAGTTGTCCCTTGTCTTGCGGATTTTTGAGACAAAAATAGAAAACTTGAATGCTTTTAAACTAAGCAACCTTGTTATCAGTATTTAAGGTTTTTGTTGAGTCAATTCATGTAAATAAAACTCTTAAAGGGACAGTGTGTATGATTTGGTGGTAACTAGTTGGGTGGTTGCAGATTGCAACCAACTGTATACCTCCCTTGCTGTGGTAACGTGAGCTGTTGAGTGAAAAACTCACTCAGGCCAACATTATCGGAGATTCACAAGCGTGTCAGATAACATGATAGCCATAGATTGTATGTAAGTATCATCGTTACGTCATTGCGATTTTAAAGCCTGGAGTTTGGCATTTTTGGGTGTCGCCATCTTTGACTTTTTTCCGTCGCCCTTGTTTTTTGCAAGTGAACCGGTGAAGAGAAGTGACTAATTTTGGACTGAGGAGGAGTTATGTAGAAACACTATACGGTTGTGGTTGTGACCTGTCAATCACAAGGTAACAATTCCCTAAAGTATACTCCGCTTTATGGTCTATTTGGCCCCAAAAGGACTGTAATTTACGAAATGATCATCAAGTTGTATTGAAGAAGACTTGAAACTAGAGAATGAGACCATAAACTCACATTTACAATGTTTACTGAGTTAATAAATAAAGTGAGAAGTAGAGTCATTTTCTCATAGACTTCCATACAACCAGACTTATTTTTGCAACCAGAGGAGTTGCCCCCTGATGGCCATGAATGAGAATGCAAGTTTAAGGCATTTCTGCATTGGCTGCAGTCTTCAGAACCAGATATTGCCCCCTGGTCAAAACACAAAAGGCTCTCTCTAGAGACAGTGTTTGGTTTGTCCATTCTGGGCTACCGTAGATACATGGCGGTGCAATATGGCGGACTCCGTGAAGAGGACTTGCTCTCTATGTAGATATGAGGGGATCATTTTAAGCTCATGAAAACACAACAATTCTTACTTTTAGGGGATTATACATTAACGACAACATAGTTATGAATGTTATATTCCATTCTTACTAATAGATCCCTCAAAATGCTACACGCTGCCCCTCTCTTTGCAGTATAAAAGAACATGAGACTCCCTTTATACTTCTCCTTGTTCAAGCAGCTGTTTATTTTTATTCCTGACAAATTTGTTTTTGTCTGACAACCTCAATGGCCAGAGGAAGCATATTTTAATGCTTTATTTTACCTTCTGTTCAGCCATTTCTTTCCTTCTCCTCTCCGTCTCCACTTTACTGATTTCTCTTTTCCTCCAGAGGCCAAAGTCAGTTTTCCTTAATAACATAACTATGTAGGCTATAATGATTCCCTGCTAACGAAGCAGGGTGGTGAGTAGTAAGATGGCCGTGCAGTGCCCTCATTGATCTGACCAATTATGGTCTGTATCACTGATCAGCACCCAGTGAGCGGATGGAACATGGAGGGCACAGCGGGGTCGAAACAAATGGAGCTGCTTGTGCAGGCTGCACTCATCTCAGAGCCTGTCACAGTGAGGCAATACACCCACAGTCTACATGATGACACAGCATCGTTTTAAAGAAAAATAGCTGCTGTATCAGTTACAGTATATTGCTTCCACGATACATTTAGGCTGATGTTGTCTTTTTATTGAATATCAGACCATTGGTGTCATCGACTTCTAGTATGATTGATGTTTCTGCATGCAGCTACTAAAAAAAAAAAACTGGCTAGAAAACCTTTTACACATTTCGGTAACATATTCACCTGCTGAATAACAGTTTTTTTTTATGTCATTGTATATTTGAAGGTTTTAGGGAAATGAACCCCAGTACATCACATTGTTTTGTTATAGCAGCTGGTAGGCTCCAGACTAACTTTTTTCACAAAACCATCAAAAATTCCAAAACTATTTTTTAGCATTAGCTGTTTCAATTATGTATTGTAAGCTGCTTAAAGCTGTTAGAAAGTTAAACAGGCCGTTATTCCTTCTCTAATATATATTTTGTATTGCTGTGAAAACATCTTCAATTAAATGCATTTATTCAAGTTTCTTGCCAAAAACGTTTTTTTTTTTTTTTTTTACAAGATACATTTGAACACACCATGACAACCATATAATCTACCTTCGCCCAATACTCATTTTAACTGAGTAGAGCTTGAACTCATCATTGTGTAACTCAATGCAAACTCCGTTAACATTAGCTGCCATTCGGCTGCCAGCAGCTAACGCTAACTAACTATCCTCCTGCCAACTATCTGCCACCAACATGTTTTACTTTGGTTTAGTGCGGTATCATGCACCTGAGCAGCCACAAGTGGATCAAACCCACTAAGTCCAGTGATTGCATTGACATGACTTGAATATGCTTTTGGGACCAGACCTTAAACCTGAACGCATACTTCACCTTTTTGTATACGCTGTGTATGTACTAACTACATCTTACCTTCAATTCATGTGGAAAACTTTGCTTTTCTCGCATGTCTCTTAAGTAAATGGGGGACGCATTAACCAACAGCAAAACTACATCAGACATCTAGGAGAGAGAGAAAACCAGTTGCTTTGTGTACCCACCTGTACATCAAAACCTGTCGGGTGCTCTTGGAACACAACAGAATAACACTCTAAGATTTTGG
The DNA here is from genome assembly GCF_004355925.1 of Anarrhichthys ocellatus. Lineage (NCBI taxonomy): Eukaryota > Metazoa > Chordata > Actinopteri > Perciformes > Anarhichadidae > Anarrhichthys > Anarrhichthys ocellatus. Next base: position 385,993 of record NW_022280164.1, on the reverse strand, counting down.
AGCGGCTGGACTGCCTTCCTTTTCATCCTGTATCAAAAATCTAAATACAAACTGTCACAGGTCTATGCTCACAACCATTTCGTTCGTACAATCCAAACAGTGTAGATGTTGCACAACCACTTATTTACTCGCATTCCCATCTCCAAAATGCCAACCTAACTACACTGATACACGCATGCTTGAGGCAACCATGTACTCACGGTGTACTTGCACTCACTAAAGCCTAGACGCAGAAAACACACGGGGACATGCGGGCAATAGCAAAACCACTCAGTCAAACTAGCGGAAGACGTCTTTATTGTTGTATCTGTACCGCTGAGGCTCTTCTGTTTGCTCCTCCAGCTCCACTAGTGTGCAGTGAGACATGAATGTGTCCCCTTCACCCTGCATCATCCCTGTGGGCCTCACATATACATTCATCCCACTCCTGGCACATGACATCATCTAGTTTCTAGACCATACGTCTTCTCTCTCTGCCCCCCCAAGGCTTATTTAATACTCTTTCCTTTACTTATTATGCCTCCCTTCTTCATCCCACTTCCCACTCCCTCCGTACTTTCTATTTCGGTCTTTGTGAACACATCTCCCTCATGTCACCAGGTTTCTTCTTCTCCCTCCCCCCTTCATGTCATGTCTGAAACAATACGGCGGGATTAAACTGGCGCGGCGAGACGAGGCAAAAGCCGTATGGAGCTCAGCAGAGTCCAACTGTGATGTATAATTCACTTGGTAAAAAACTCTCAGAGTTTTGAGTTTTGGAAGTCTTCTAAATAAATGCGTTTAAAAACTCAGATGACCTCGGCGATAAAGCTCATCCGATAATCGCGATGGCCCGAGGAGCATGTGGAGCCCTCGCTGTACCGGAGCGCGCATTAGTTTAGATCTGATGGGCAGGTGGCACCTTGCACTGCAGCCTTCGGTGTATGAATGTGTGTGTGAATGTTGACATGTATGCACAGCGCTTTGAGCGGATGGAAGACTAGAAAGGTGCTGTATATTACCATTTTTTTGTAGCAACCATTAAACCTTCTTTGTTGCAGCAAACATCTTGACAGCTCATAGCACAGGTGTTACGAAGAACATTAACGATGGCTTTGTTCCAAATAGCTGCTCCAGTTTCAGGGTCCTGGTATTGTGCACTGGCACGCCTTTGGCACTTAAAGTTACAGTGAGGAACTTGCAACTGCTTATGAAACAGTCTCAATTTATTACTGGTGCCTCTTTACTACCTACATAAGTAAACGAGACAATCAGCAAGAAGATTAGTTATTTCTATAAAGTTATTCTTAGTGCTGGTCGTCGGTGCTACTGGGTCGGATTCTGCGAGAGATCAGAAGGCCTCTACCAGACCAGGCACCCAGGACAGACCCAGATCCGGCTTGCTGCTGGCCAGGAGCAGAGTTTGGCCTATAGCTGCTCCGCTGGGAGCCAAAACCAACACCAATGGTGCTAGAGGCCCAGGCCGAATTGCTTGGCCCGGTGGAGGGAAAGGAGGCACGGGCGAACCAGAACCATGACTGCATGGAGCAGACTGTTAGACCCTGGTGCCTGGAAACACTGCCATCCACAGGGGGAAAAGCTCTAAATAGAACAAAACCATCATTAATCGGCCGGCTTGCCTTCGACATGTTGAGAGCCGTTGAGAGGCAATCCAAATGCTTCCAGTCTCGGATCTTGCACCTTTCAGGAACTTCTCTATTCACTTTTCAGGGCTGATGGTCGCCTCCTGGACTTTACCTACAATACTTCATATTAATTCATTATTGATTGAATTAATTCATTCCATATTAACATGTAAAATGTACAACTATTTAACATCATATTTTGTGAAAATGAATGACTCTCAGCAAGTTGCTTGTAAAACGTAGTTTGAATAATTATTTGATACGTTTCACTTAATGAAGAGTTTGGTCTTGTGTAAAGCACAGTTTAAAGCAGCAGTGCAGTGAAATTGCAGTCTTGATGCCACTTTTTCAGTCCGTCTCTGCTCTGCAAGCAGTGACTTTGTGTTTTGACATGGCTCTTACTCCCAGGTTAGTGTGGAATATTTATTGAAGCCCATAGATGGGAGATGATTGCTGCTTCTTCCATGTGCCTTCCTCCACAGCCTCCTGCTCTTCGTCTCCTCCATCATCTAGGCTAGGAGAGGACATTTTTTACAGGGAGCACCGCACGTGCTGCTTAATATTTAATTACTTAAAGTGTCGTAGTCGGCAGGCATGTAGGCTACAGCAACAACACAGCACTTCCATTTCACTGCCCCACTCCCCCGAGATTCAGCCCTGTGTGCATGGATAAAAGCGCAATGTGCGTGTGTGAAGCCCATTTTCTTTTTCTTTGCATGCTGCTCGACATGCACTCTGAGCATTGTGGGAGTCTGTCCATGTATCCGCGTGTGCAGATGGCAGGAATGCCAGGTCGAAGTAAGTGGGAGGAAAGTGATTACAGGCCTTACTCTTTCTCCATAGGTGTGTGCGTGTGTGTGTGGCCTATATCTTTCATGACGTTTACTACAAGTGTGTGGGTGTTTCAACAGGAGAAATCTGTATCTCACTATGAAACAAAGCCTTACACACTATAGTCCGACAGCTGATTGGACTGGATCTCATGCCAGCTACGGTGAACAATGAAGACTCTGGATATCACTATTCAAAGATTAGTTGGACTGAAATTCGAGTGCTCCTTAGTTTTTGTCCAAGAAAATATAAAGTACAGTATAAAGATACTGCAGCTATTGTGAGTCATTTTCCCACTTTTCAAATGTAGCACCCCAACACTCTAGAGAGTAGACCTAAGTTACCCTTTAAAACTGGAATAATGGGGTGTTTGGGTTCGGTATCCTAAGGTAGCTACCACGAAGGTTTACCTGATTTGGGTGACATTTATATTACCCTCCGAATATACAAAAAAAACTGTCAAACTTAGCAATATATTAAATAACTGTCCACAGACATTTTTTTGGGGATGATTTTTTGCTCTCCCCATTTTGCTGGGGAGAGCAAGATGGCCGCCGACGACAGGTGTGGTGTGTTGGGCTCCACACCAATCCTCTTATTTAACATTTTACTCCAGATTCTGTTTTAGCCGATGCTATTCAACGAAAATGCTTCAACTCAAAGAAATACTTGAATACTTGACAAGAATCAATTAAAAGGTACAGAGAAAATGGAGGTGTTTGGACACTGTTATTCTGCTTGTGGTTTTTGCTTGTTCCACCTGCTCAAGGCCTTTGTCTGGCTGGAAATCAATCAATTACTCCTGGACAATCTGCACTTTTGGTGTCAAGATGGCAGATGCTGGCAAAACTCTTGGCTGCCGCTCCGTACTTGATTGTTAAGTTTTGTTAAATTTTGCTGTTTAAATGGATCCCAACGCTAAAAACCTGAACGATAAAGTTGAGCTGCTTGTTTGCGGCTAGATATTGCCGTCTACCATCCAATCTACTCAAACATCTTCACTGGATTAGCCACACCAGATCAACCTACCGTCTCCATCTGCCAAAGCTACCTCCGTGCTAGCCCCAGGACTCCCGGGTCTGGTCCACAGCGCTACATCATCGTCCTGCTACTGGAGCTGTCGGTCTTCCCTGCCTGCCACATCGCTTGCCAACACGAGCGGCCTGCACGAGCACACCTGTTTACCCTGCCGGAATCTTTCCGTCCTGGCGCGGTTAGCAGGCTCGGGTTGGTCTTCTCCGCTAGCCACAGCCGCAACAGACCTCCATTTTGCGGGCAGGATCGTCCGGCTAACAGGCTGGTAGCCCCTCCAGGCCACCACTCCTTCCTCACCGGACTGTTGGCGTCTTGCCGCTGTTATGCTGTGGATCATCCCGTTGATACTCCTGGGACGCACATCGCTTCTCCTCTCACGGACAGCCGGCTCTTGGTCACCAGCTAATGCTAGCTTATCGCTAGCGCTCTCCAACCGGACCATGTGTACTCCACGTCAGATCTTCACAACTTCAACAACCACCTGCGTCCGGACTGCATGGACATTCTCAAAGAACATGGAATACTTCGCCGAGGCCATCCTTCACACAGAGGTTCTGGCCGCATGTTCACTTACAACTTCACGTCCCCAAACTCCATCCCATCCCTCTGGTCCTGTCGCACCCGAACTTCCTTGTTACGTCACCACAACAAACAACACGTGAATCTGTCCAATCTCCGTCCCCTTCCTCAGTCCTCACAGCCTATCACAAAGCAACGTCACCTGAAACTGGCTTTGCTCAACACTCGCTCACTCAACAAAAGCCTCACTCTGAATGAATTCATAACGGACAGTAACCTTGATTTGCTCTGCCTCACTGAAACATGGCATAAACCCCTGGACTACTTCTCACTGAACCAGACCACTCCCACAGGATTCACATACATTGACAAACCTCGTCCTGAGGGGTGGGGAGGTGGTGTTGCTGCTGTTTACAGGAAGGACATTAAAACAACCACCATTCCCATTCCTGTCGTTCATTCTTTTGAACACCTTGCCTTCAAACTCTCTGGTCCCACTCCTTTGGTTACTGCTGTAATCTACCGTCCCCCCAAGCCAAATCCCTCCTTTCTCTCTGACTTTTCAGATTTTGTGACTCAGCTATGTGCCATCTCACCTTCCGTTCTCCTCCTAGGTGATTTTAACATCCACATTGATAACACTGACTGTAAATCTACGACAGAATTCCTGGAACTACTACAATGCTTCAACTTCACACAACATATCAACTTCCCCACCCACAGCAGAGGTCACATCCTGGATCTGGTCTGCTCCACTGGTCTCACAATACCGCAACTCTTCAGCCTCAACCTCAACATCTCTGACCACCTGGCTATCACCATGGACATTGACATCCCTATCCCCATCCCAAAAGCTAAGCGCAACATATCCTTCAGAAACCTCAAATCTATCTCCCCCACAACTCTTTCAGCCTCTCTTGCCAGCACCATGTCTGCCTCCCCTGCCCCGCTGTCTGATAATCCCTCCGATCTTGTAAACTACTACAATAAGACACTCTCTCCTGTCTTGATCAACTGGCTCCCATGAAAACCAAAACTGTCTCATTCACACACTCGGCTCCCTGGTACACTCCCGAACTCCACCAGATGAAATCCCAAAAGCGCCAGCTTGAAAGACTCCGCAAGAAAACCGGTTTAACAGTCCATCTCCAAGCCCTCTCCGACTACCTTCAACAATACAAAGACGCTCTCATCTCAGCCTGGTCCACCTACTACTCACACCTCATACAGTCTGGCTCCTCTAACCCAAAGGCTCTCTTCTCCACAATAAACAAGCTTCTCAAACCCAAGGACAACACCTCCACCGTCTTCACAGTGAACAAATGCAACTCTTTTCTTTCATTTTTCCAAACAAAAATTGACACCATTTACAGCAACCTGAACACCTCCCCCGCCTTTTCCATCTCTCCACCTGCCCCCCCCCCCTCCTCCACCCCTCAGCCCCTTTCTCAGTTCTCCCTTGTGTCCCCATTGGAGCTGCCTAACTTCACAACTGGAATGAGAAACTCCACCTGCATCCTGGATCCCATACCATCTAATCTGGTCAAGGACTGTCTCCCAGCCATCTCACCACTCATCACAGTCATCATTAACTCCTCCCTCAGCTCTGGTTCAGTCCCTGACACACTTAAACTGGCTGCTGTCACCCCCATCCTCAAAAAACCTGGACTTGACCCTGACACCATGAGCAATTTCCGTCCCATTTCCAACCTTCCCTTTCTGTCAAAAATACTGGAACGCATTGTCGCCACACAACTCAAAGCCCACCTCATCTCCAACGATCTGTTCGAGCCATTTCAATCCGGTTTCCGCTCACAGCACAGCACTGAAACAGCCCTCCTCAAAGTCACCAATGACCTCCTCCTCTCCTCAGATGCTGGTCACCTCAACATTCTCATCCTCCTCGACCTCACTGCAGCTTTTGACACCATCAACCATAACATCCTTCTCTCCCGCCTTGAATCCTCCCTCAACATCACCGGAACTGCTCTCTCCTGGATTAAATCATATCTCACAAACAGGCAACAGTTCATCAGTATCAATGACTGCACCTCCTCCACTGCTCCTCTGTCTCAAGGCGTCCCCCAGGGTTCGGTGCTTGGTCCTCTTCTGTTCATCCTCTACTTGCTCCCTCTTGGTAAAACCAGTCACAACTTCTGCCTCACCATCGACAACTCCACTCTGTCTCCCTCCCCACACATCCGCAACCTTGGAGTCATGTTCGACAGCAACCTCTCCTTTGAACACCACGTCAAACAAATCACCAGAACTGCCTTTTTCCACTTAAAAAACATAGCCCGTCTCCGCCCATCACTCTCCTCATCTGCTGCTGAAACTCTGATCCACGCCTTCATCACCTCCAGAATTGACTACTGCAACAGCATTCTTCACGGCACATCATCCAAAATCCTAAATAAACTCCAGTACATCCAGAACTCTGCTGCTCACCTGCTCACCCACACCCGCCCCCGTGACCACATCACCCCTGTTCTCCAGAACCTCCACTGGCTCCCCGTCCCACAACGGATTGAATACAGAATCCTTCTCCTCACTCACAAAGCCCTCCATAATCAGGCCCCCTCCTACCTCACCGACCTGCTTCACCACCACACTCCATCCCGTCGGCTCCGCTCCTCTGATGCCAACCTCCTGTCTCTTCCACTCAGGACCAAGCACCGGACATGGGGTGACAGAGCCTTCTCCATATCTGCCCCCTCCCTCTGGAACTCTCTCCCCAAACATATCCGAGACTGCACTGACCTTTCCACATTCAAATCTCAAATCAAAACCCACCTGTTCAAAATTGCTTTTAATGTGTGACCGATATTGTGTATTTTATGTTTTTAGTGTATTGCTTTTATATATAATGATTTTAATGTAAAGTGTCTTTGAGTACTCTGAAAAGCGCTATATAAATAAAATGTATTATTATTATTATTATTGAATAACTCACTGAGATTGAATTTCTTTGGACACGGATATTTGACTGCTTATTCCATTTTCTGGCAGAAAGAACATTTCAATGGAATTTCTAGTAGAGACGGCAGACAACGCACCAAGAGAAGCAAACAAAGGTATGTTTACAGCACTCTACTCTTTCTGCTGTTACTAAGTGGGGATATACAACTGAATCCTGGTCCACTAGCAAACCTTATCCTAGACCAAAAAAGTCCTTTGTCCAAGGATTATCTTCATGAATCAGTGCAAGTTTGGCATGATTGTACTGGAAGGAAGGAACCAACAGATATTTTCCGTTTGGGACTGCTGGCTACTGATCAACTGCAATGCATTGGTGGCTCTACTCTTCATCCAGATAAATGTGAACTACTGGATGGAAGAAACAAACTTTCTGCCACCACCAGGTCTGGCCCAGGCCCAAGTAGCAGCATACCAGCTACAACCAGGCTAGGCCCAGGCCCAAGTAGCAGCATGCCAACTGCCACCAGGCTAGCAGTGGCATGCCAGTTACCAACAGGCTACACTCAGGCCCCAGCAGCAGCATGCCAGTTACCAACAGGCTACACTCAGGCCCCAGCAGCAGCATACCAGCTACCAACAGGCTACACTCAGGCCCCAGCAGCAGCATACCAGCTACCAACCGGTCTGGTGTCCGGATCAACACCAACAAGTGGGTGAGTCCTGAGAACAACACCATCTACACATACTGCGACGGAGGAGACATTTTGCCCATTGATAATACAAACTCAATTGTCAATCATTTTAGTCCACTGACTAACTCACACGCAGATATGGATACCTGCTCACAACAAATTAAAAACTCTGAACATTGAGCTATAACAACGAAAGTGAATCAGAAGATTACGTAAACATAAACTTTTCAAAACGGTCAATCATGCCCGGGTGCTCTGGGATACGCACGCAAGACCTAAAGGACTGTTTGTGGGGCATTTGAATATTCGAAGTCTCTTGCCTAAAATGGATCAAATAAAACAGATTCAAACCTGGACTTTCTATGTCTCTCAGAAACGTGGCCACATATAAACTCGCCCTCTGTTGCTCTGAATGTATGTGGATACAATATATTTAGAAGAGATAGATCTAGTGGTAGGAGGAGGAGTAATGTTTTACGTTAAAGAACACCTTAACTGCAGCCAGATTGAGTGGTCAAGTAATGTCAAATTGGAATGTATTGGTCTGAAAGTGTCACTATCATCTCAAATGTCTCTTACTCTTATATGGCTCTACAGACCACCATCGTCCAAATGTGAATTTTATGAACAGCTTAATTCCATGTTAAAGGAATGTGACTTTGACAAAGAGGTTATATTAATGGGTGATTTTAATGTAAATTGGGAGGATACGTAAGTCTGGAAGAAAATCCCTAAAACGTACAATTGATTGCTTTAATATGACCCAATTAGTGAACAAACCCACAAGGATAACCCACTCTTCTCAGTCCCAGATTGATTTGATTTTTAGTAATAAACCAGAAACAATGATCAAAATACACAATATTGTAACTGGTATGTCAGACCATAATTTAATATTTTTAACAAGAAAACTTACAAAGAAACGTTTTAATATGTCTTCTACCAGAAAGGCTTATCAATTAAGAATACCGAAAGGTGACCAAAATTCATTTGAGGATGCTATACAAGGAATTGATTGGAGCAACTGTTTAACGGGTGCAAGTGTGGAGGAAGACAGCAACATCTTCTTATCCACAATACAGACCACAATTAACAGTTTCCTTAAAAAAGCCAAAATTAAACAAAATCAAAAGAACACACTTCCATGGCTAAATAGTGACATCTGGAATTTAATGAAAAAATGGGACTATGCGTTAAAACTGGGACTCAAGTCTAAATTAGGAAATGATAGACAGAAATTCAAACCAGGTAATGAAAGAACTTAGAAAAGCAAAAGCTAATTTTTTTTATTAAGATCATTGATGAAGCAGGAGGTAATTCTAAAATAATATGGGATAATCTAAAGAAGTTGACAGACAAACAGAACAGCAGTTCAAAGAAGCAACTTAAAATGAATGTGAACGGGTGCCTTACACAAGATGAAGTTGTAATTTGTACAGCTTTCAATTCATACTTTATCAACTCAGTGGAAGCTTTAATTCGAAGCTCCAGTACTGGTCAATTTGATCCTACACCAGTAAATGAAGGTCAACCATGCTTTGGTATTCAAGATGTCTCTGAATCTACTGTCGCCAGAGTTCTAGGCTTACTGAAGAACTCTATGGCCAAAAATGTTTATGGAACCTTTATAGCCCTAGCCCTATTGTTAGGCCTCTGCTCGAAAATTGCATACCCATACTCAAGAGAGTCCACAGCTCTAACTACAAGGTCTATTTTAATAATTTTGATGCTAGAATACTGTGAAACACTTGTGAGATGTGTTGAATTGTGTAAATATTGTGTATGTGTTACTGGTTAATAACAGATACACTTATGGCACAGCTCAAATTGAAAAAGTTCCAGGTTCGCCTGAAAAAAAGCACTTGTGTTGGAACATTTTTTTTTTAAATAATGCCTGGCTTGGCCTAAAAACACACCACAGTCATAGCACAACACGTTTTACATATCCCCACAACATATTTTACTTCGATTGAGTGAAGCAGGCCAGCGTAAATGGTCATACAAATCTAAATTTTGATTTTCGGAACCAATCCACCAGCAGTAACTATATATTCACTTTTCTTATCACTAAGAGTGTTCAATAATCCTAATAAAGCAGTTTGACACCATTTTGAATAATTTTGAGCAGTTATGAGGTGTCATATCTGTCAATCATAAAAATAAATGCCTCATGTGTGTGTATCTGAGCCTGGTAAGGACTGTGATCGGCAGATTTACTCATGTAACACCTTGGTAGATGCGGGATAGTCCAACGGGAGCCATGCGGGGGTGTTTGAGAATATTCGAGTCTGTTTACTGACTAATAAAATCGCGAAATGCTGGCCCAACCCCCCTCTCTACTTGGTTTGGTCCACCTTGCTGAATACCCTGCCATTTTCTCATTCAGTCTCGCAGCGCATTGATTTCACTCGCAGAGGCGAAGGGTTAGAAGCAGGAAGCAGCTCCTCGAAAATTCAATGGAATAAATCCATTTTTCATCTTCAAAACGTAAGTTTTTTTACCCAATTGTTTTGCTGGTGACATGTGACTGATGTTGGCTTATATATATATAACTTTTGAACGGTTTGAAAGAGAGTAATTTCGACGACGCTGTTCGTCGCGGGGTCGAATCACGGCCCTGCTACATGTGCTCATCCGCCATGTGCGCTGCCTGCTTGTGATGAGAGATCCATACAAAGAGCATAGTTCGTAGATTTTCGGCCAAAATTGTGGCAAATCTTCTAGATATCTTCCAGATATATTAGTTCATGTATAATTGTGTTTGCAGTGTTTACAATGGCTGGTATGATGATGTTGCTCGGACTTTTCCCGTTAATTCGATATTTAATATGTCTGGACCATTTTTGATATTTCTTAATAAAAAGTCCATTCGGAACCACGGTACCACTCTAAACGTTCTCGCTCGTAGCCCAAATGGTCTCCGCTCGGGCTAAAGAGGATAATTGACAATATTTTTCTAAAGAAACACAAAGGCACACTCTCTCACCCGATCACAAGCATTGTCAACCAATCTCTCAGGCAATGTGTGTTTCCGAAAGGATGGAAATCAGCCATCGTAACACCCATTTTTAAGTCAGGAGATTCAACCGATGTCTCCAATTATCGGCCAATCAGTATCCTCCCTGCTGTTTCCAAAATTGCTGCAAAATGTGTTGCAGAGCAACTTATTAAACATCTCAACAGCTCTCCATATCAGCTGCATCCTATGCAGTTTGGTTACAGGGCTAATCATTTGACTGAAACAGCCAACTGCTTCCTCTTAGAAAATGTGAAGCTTAAAATGGATAAAGGGGGTGTAGTAGCAGCGTTTTTTCTTGACCTGAAGAAGGCTTTTGATATGGTTAATCACAATGTCCTGATTAATAAACTGTCAAATTTTAACTTTTCCCGAGAGTCTCTTGCCTTGCTGAAATCCTACCTTGAAGGAAGAACCCAGTGTGTCAGAGTGGGTGATGTTTCATCATCTACTCTAATATCTAAGGTGGGAGTACCCCAGGGTTATATTTTAGGACCTTTATTATTCAGTTTATATATTAATGATTTGCCGGGTGTCTGCGATGGGTGTGATATTCAAATGTCACTGGAGCCAGATGTTTATGTTGCTGGTGAGAGGCTACAGGTAGTGTCAGATTTTAAATATTTAGGACTTTTTATTGATTCTAATCTCTCTTTTAAAAAACAGGTAAAACATGTGACAAAGGTCTTAAAATTGTATCTCATGAATTTTAGATATATAAGACACTGTCTAACCATGCAGGCTGCAAAATTGTATTTTAATGCAATGATTATCCCCCATCTGACCTACTGCTTAACCAGCTGGGCACAAGCCAGCAGCACAACATTAAAATCCATTCATATTCCCCATAAACAAGCCCTAAAAACACTTGATAAAAAACCAAAAGTCACCATCACTGCAATATTCTCACCAAACACCATATCCTGAGTTGGGAGAACATCATTAAATTCACTGATGTGTGTCTGGTTTTCAAAACTTTACATGGTATGGCCCCGCCTCCGCTTAGTGATTTTATTAAGCAAAGCACTCAAAGCAGCAGACTCACTAGATCTGCTTCAAGAGGTGATTGTGTAATTCCACATAGGTCAAGCTCGTTTAGGAAATCTACATTCTCTGTGAAGGCAGCTCACTCGTGGAAGGCTCTGCCATCACACATACGCACACAAAACACGTACAAAACATTTAAGCATAACTTTAAGGAATGGCTTGTTGCCAATCAGGCGTGCAAGCATTGATGTGCCTTCTGTCCTGCCTGCTTGTTTCGCCTATATGTGCATTTGTCTTGTTCAGTGTTGCTATTTTCCATTTTTTTGATGTGTATGTTATGTGCTTCAGTGTTATACTGTATATGTGCTTGTACTGTAGGTGGGTTTGTTCTGCCTGACGCATGCTGCAGCTTGTTATGTCTGCTCTGCTTTAATGTCGTACACTTTTCTTTTGCTGTCTATACGTTGCTGTCCGTTTGTCTATGAATTTTAATTCCGTTTCAATTTGAGATTTTGTTTTTTCAGGCTGCCTTGAAACATCTGGCTGGGGACAGCAGATGGAAATTAGCCTCTCTGGCTAACTGGCTCACTTACAGTGCAACTGTTGATTGGTGTGCATTGTCCCTGAAAGAAAAAATAAATAAATACATAAATAAATAGGAAATAAAAGTTTACTAACTGCTTTTAAAAATGTTCAAATAATATTTACCCTTTCGAGGGACAAGAAACAAAACAACAATAACACACTACAGCAGACTCAGTGTATAAACAGAATACTTAACTTTAAACACAAGTGGGCCCACAAACACTCACTCACACAAAATAAGAAAGTTGCAGGCCTGTGTAGCTCAGGTGCAGTGCTGCCTCCCGAATCCGTATCCTCAGCAGAGCAAAAACACAAAGTCTAAAAGTCACAGTTCAGCGTCAGTCAGAAAAACTGTTTGTTGTCCAAAAGGTGAAACACGGAGGTGACGGCAGCTGCGGTGAAGTCCTCGTCAGAAACACACCAACCGTCCTGTCCAGTCAGCAATGGCGTCCTCTTGTCAGCGACTCAACAGCTTTAACTTTAACTCAGAACACACTTGCACAACAACTCTCAGGTAAATGTACTGAGATCAAGCAATCAATGTGCCGTGCTGTCCACAGCTAACAAGTTTTTTCTCTAACCTAAACATTCAACAAACTATCTACCCTCGCATTTCTCTGGCATTTTTCCCGTTTTTTATTTACTCCGCTCTCCTCTCTCTCCTCCCTTCGTGCTTCTTTTCTCTTCCCGCTTCTTCTCCGTTGTTTTTCTCTTAACCTCGCCCTCTCCTACAACCAATTCCCGCAGGTGGGGATGAATGACACCTAAAATAAGCAATCAAACAACATAGCTCAAACTGAAGGCACTATCAGTGTTTTTTTCTGTTTTTAACTCTCACTTAGTTTCACCCATTGTTTGCCGTCAATATTGTTTAGAGGTGTTTATTAATTACTTATTCAACTTTTTACATCCTACTTTATTTAGAACTAAATTATCTTAATCACTAAGTAAACTACATTCTTTATTAAACTAAATTACTTTCAGTTTAATTTCCTTACTAATTCTTAACTTTTACACCAGGGCTAAACAAAGGAGGGTAAAACAGACCCCCGCTAACTAGTGAGTCAAGACATCTGCCTCTTTACAACAACATTCATCATTTCAATCAGTAGAGACAAGTCGGATAAAGAAAAGATCATTGTTTATTATTAACAGATGATAGGTGATGATAAAGTCTTGACAGAGTCTCTGGAGCTTAGACTCTACAGGGAGATTTGTAATGGAGGGGCGTCTGCTCTGAGCAGCAGCAAGATAACAACGTTAATTGTTAATTTCTCTTTGAAAGGGTGTATTATTTTGTCATATTTTCATTATATCAGTGGCATTAAAGGTTCTTAAAATGACTACAATATTGTTCATCGCAATTATTTCTGGGACTATATGTTGTCCAATAAAAGCAGTTGTTGTGAGAGGCTTCCTTGTGGCTTTAGAAGGCTAATCACAGCTGTTCCTCCTTTCTTAGGTGGCACATTGTACCGCTGTCCCCTCTTTGTGTATGTAACTTCTTGTTATGGAAGCTGAAAATGCAAGTCGCTTTGGACAGACCACCCATTAAACCTCTTGTGTTTTACTCAAAAAAGGGTAATTTTGCTAAAGCCTGACAGCAGCAGTGCTGACAGAAGTACCTGTGTAGCATTACGCCGAAGAGTCATCTCATGATGTTTTATAATCTAGAGACAGTCTGACACATAGATTCTCTGCACTACATGCCAGCTCCTCGCCGTTCCTGCCAATATGTGTACTTTTCATCACATGTATATAGGTGCTTGCGTTTATTTCCTGGCTTTATGGCTGGCACATGCAGAGTCACAGTCCCCTATGGGGCCCATCAGCTGTGCAAGGGAGGCAAGCTGTAGCTTCCAAGCTGTCTCCCATTTGCTCCAGAACACGCCGGTACAAAGTCTGGGTTCAGGACACTCTCACAGAGTGGTGGTGTAATCTTCTTGACTGGTAGCATACGATAGCGGCCACCCACGAAGCGGCTTTGCAGATCAAAAAAAAGCCGGGATGCACTGCTTATGTGGGGCTCAATGGTTAACTGCTGCACTTGTTTTGTCTCCACAGAGCAGCCCGAGCTTTTGGAGAATACCTGTCCAGTACCAATCCAGAGAACCGCAACAGAGCAGGTAGGTGATCCACTGAAATCCACACTGAAACCACCAGCCAGTACAGCCGCATTGTAGCGGTAAATGTCTGCCTATTTCTCCGGTAAGTAAATATCATCCACGAAATTAGGGTTGGCTGGAGGAAAAATCTTTAAATATGCTGAATGAGCAAAACATCATCAAAAGCAGCCGTTGGTAATGAAAATGTTAGATCTCAAGCTCCCTCCAACAATGCTCGTTAAATACGTAAAAATTTGAATCTACGACATTAAATGGTGCAGAAGTTAAAATATAGGGATAATGATCATTCACTTTTGATTTCACACATAACATGAACAGCAGTTTCCTGGGTGAGAGTCCTGTGTTTGACCCATCCATCCACAATAACCTCCCCCCTTCGTGGACTTTGATCAAAATGTATTTCTGTCAAACCGCGGAATGTGTGTCCGTTTGTTTCCGTGGTGCCGGCACTTCATTTGAACCCATTACGTGCCTCCACCATGTAATGCGCTGGTTAGAAGTTGTTGTTGTTCCATGTGTATTTTGTGAGATCAGGCAACGTAGCGTGAGGAAACGAGCTTTCCAGCTGCAGTAGTTCACCAACTAGCCCCGCCAGTTATCATTATGTTACAAAGCCTGGGGATGCACGGATGAACTTTGCTGTGCCACTGTTGTTTATCCACAGCACAGATAGCATGAAAAAAAACACTGCCTGTAGCATTGCAGCTGCTCATTCTCTGAGAAGGAGCATCCATCCTCTATGACCGCTAAGGGCCGGAGTTTTTTTTTTTATTCCTCAGCTCATCCATTTCCAAATCTTTCATCAGTCCTCACCTGCTTTTTATTATCACTCAGCCACCTCTCTTTCCTTTCTCATCCTCCCAAGAGCTTTGCTGGCTCGTTAATGTTTACCGCTCTCCTGCCAAAGCTATGAATCACAAACAAACAATCTCTCTGTTCATTTAATTTGAGGTGTTTATCCGTATGAATTACAGACACGATCATTTATCTCCATCTTCTAACTTTTTCTTCTTTCTATCTCCAGATCACCTTTTGTCTGACACCTTCCCCAGCCAGGACTGTGACTCCCCAGGCGTCAGCCACCTGTGTAACAATAATCTGACACCACAGATCCACTGCTTACCCATAGCTAAACCCAACCAGTCCAGCCAGTCCAATCCCAGTGCTCATCCACAGTCTCAGCCTCAGGGAAAAACCCTCCAGGCTCAAGCACCTTTGTGCCCCTCCAAACGTCGACTCTCTGCCGGGCGCTGCCTCTCCACGGAGGACCCGCCTGGGGCCCGAGGCCCAGAGGAGAGCGCGGTGCTGAAGCCGGCCAGGGTGTACACCATCTCCAGGGAAGGAGGGATGACCCTGGGGGGCCGAAGCAGTGAGGAGAGCCTGGAGCTGGAGGTGCTGAAGGGCTCCAGGGAGCAGCCTCCGTCCCAGGCCCCGGCCTCAGCCAACCACGAGCCATCTTGCACCAGCCAGCCGTCCGCCACAGTTGCCCGCGGCAGCCATCACCGTAGCAGCCATCATCGCAGCAACCATCACCACGCCCACCAACATCACGGGGGCCCGCCGGCGTCGCAGCCGCTGCAGAGCTCGGGGAGCGCAAACAACATCCGGGACTGGGGGATGAGGAGAGGGGGGTTGCGGGAGGACGAGACCCCAGACTGCGTGACCTGCATTCGGGCTCCGTGTCAAAGCCAGCGCTCCCTGGACCTGGACACCTCACCGCAGGATGGAGGGAAACCCCGCAAGAAACTGGAGAGGATGTACAGCGAGGACAGAACGTCTACTGATGACAGGGGTAAAGAAAGACGATACGTACAATTTGTAAAGTAAGAGGTGTGAAAACCGATGCCTACGCTAAATATTACAAGGGGAAAAAAACAGTCAAACAAGGTCTTTTTTTTGGGCCAATTCACCCTCAGATGTTTCACTTCACACGAGCCTCCTCCACTAATTGTAACGCTGTGCTCGCTGATACCACGCCTTGCTTTTGTGTTCTGTGTTTGCAGAGGACAATCCTAATAGCTGGTTCCCCAAAGAGAATATGTTCAGCTTTCAGACAGCCACCACCACCATGCAGGCGTGAGTATGGCGTGGAATACCGCCTTCACTCCCACTCTTGCCCATCACAGTGACTTAATGTTGGCAGGATATGGCTCGGCCTTTTCCTTCCAAGACTGGCAGCAAAAAAATGTAGTCTTCCACGACAAACATTTTAATAAGCGTTCACACATTTCTCACTTGTTGGTTTCACATTCAAGCCTTTTCAACTTGTTATCATTCCACTCCTGTTATTCCCCTTTTATTTTCATCTCTGAGTGATGGAAGTCATTGGTTGCTGCAAATTATAGTTTTCATTTGATGAAGTATACTTTATATAATTTAATAAGAATGTTGATTTTCATGTTTGAAATAGTTTTTTTTTTTTAACTTCTTCTGTGTATGATAAAACAAGTTGAATTGACTTTTCATTTAAATTTAATTTATTGCATGGAAATGGCTCTTTTCAGGACTTTGGAAGATTTCTCAAAAGAGGTTTGGGAGAAATTCCCTTTCATGAAAACATAATCAAATACCATTTTATTTTTAAAATTTGGCCTGCAAAGTGCCAATTTGAAAATGAAATCTAATTTTTAATACTTTTTTATTATAGTGATGCATGTAGTACACAAAAAAGTGTTTTTTATTTTCTGTTATTATTAATATTATTTAATGGCTGCCACAGACTTCCACACTGATCACCTTGGTCAACTTGAAAAATAGCAAGTATTGGTAGCAAAATGTCAGTGTATTTGATCCTGAACAAAACCTTCTCTCCCTTGCAGATACCACATTAGATCACACTGTTGGATTCATCAGTGCGTACTGAAACATCTAACACAATGCACAGCATTATTCTACACACAAGACAGAACAATGAGATGATTTACTGAACCACTTCAAATGAATATTACTCTGTGGATTCTACTGAAGGTTTTCAGATGACGGCATGAATGTTATTTCACTGGCTTTTCTAACCTTAAAGGCCTGGTCGCATCAGAGAGCGGTACAGCGAAATTCATCTACTCCTCTTAATTAGATATTTGGTTGTAGAGGCTCTTACTCCATGCAAACTATTGCTCTTTTGTGGAGCTGTTTATTATGACGTCATATTCGGATCAATATAGGTTAATATAAATAGTAAATACAGAGCCGGGGGACAGGGGTAATATTACGAAGAAAAAACTCGACATTTCTAAAATTAGAGGCGCCAAGCTTAAAATATAAAAAAGCATTTAAATTTCCTCTCAACAGCTCTCAACATGGTGCCAATTGAACCCGCTGTTGCAGCTAATGAAGCTAACAGAGCTAACAGCGCAAAAGACGCCCACAGTGCTGATAGAACTAACAGTGTTTTCCTGTTAAAGTTGTAAATATATTTTTATATATATATATATATATATATATA
>NW_022280164.1:365919-368116 GCF_004355925.1 Anarrhichthys ocellatus | reverse complement strand
TTTTTTTTTTTTTTTTTTTTTTTCAAACGGATATTGTCTGAGATTAAAGGGGTCGAAAAACTCAGAAGTTCTTTTCGATTAATATCACCAATTTACGAAAAATAAACTCATTTTTGACAAGCAACCACATCTCTTCACTTTCCAACGTTTGATCAACCTCATCACACAGCCGTCGCTCTCACCCCTATTGTCAAATCAGCCCAATGCTAAAATTGCAGTACGGTCTTGGCGTAGCTAGCAAAAGGATACACGTGTGACTACGACCGTTTTACCGTCCGTATATACAAAATATATAAATGGAACTGAGATGATGTTCATAAGATGTATTTTACGCCAATACATTAAATTGTGATCGGAAATGTCTTCATTCTTTCTTCTCTATTCTCAAAATCGTGCCGTTTCAAACACTGCTGTGACCAGTTCTTTACTTTTGACTATTTAAAGATCCAACGAAAACAATCAATGTGTCGACTTCTGTCCAAAATTTTGGAATCAGCCAGATTTAAAAAGTAGAGAATGTGTGTTGGTCATGCATACACCAACTTACACACAGTCACACACACACCCTCCACTCCTCGTGACTAGCTAATTCTCACCTATCACCCAGACATTATAATTATGGCCTTCAAACAGACAAAACTCCCCCCCCCCCTTGTGATCTTTCCCCCTCATCTCTCCCACGCTCCCTCTTCTCTCCCCCACATGTCAGCGGCTCTCTCCTCCCTTTTTCCATCTGTTTCCATCTGTCCTCATTGGGATCAGACTGATACATGAGCTCAACACTAGCTTTTTATTAAAACCACCGGTCGATCAGTGTCTCTCCCCTCTGATATGATGGGTGTGATGCAGTTTGATTAATTACACATTTAGTGTAGAAATTATCAAACTATTTGTCTGTAGGCAGTCCCACATTTTGATGTGATCAGGTAGGTATGTGCATGGTCCTCATCCGTCTTGTACTGTTCCTCACTTCTTCCCACCATTGATATCCAATGTTTGTGCTCTAATTAGACTAACAGTCGTTCCGTCCTTCCTCACTGATTATTTGAATTGATAGCCAAGACTTTTTTCTGTCGGAGATGAGTTTTTTATTTTGCACATTGGATCCTCTGTGAAAGTGAGAACTGCAACATAATGCGGCCTCTGATATGTGTGTGAGTGGAATACCTGACGTGCCCTGTTGCTGACTTCTCTTTCATTTCGTCCTCTCTTCTTCTTTCTCTCCTGTCTGCGTGGTGGCTTTCCAAACCACGACCATAGACTATCGTGAGTAACTCTTTTAACTGCCACCCACTGTTCTTCCTTGTCGCTCTTCCTTTACTCTGTCTGTTGGGTATCTTCAACCCTTTTCCTTGTGTGACTTTGTGCTATTCAGTCTGCTATGTCCTTAACCCCCTACCCCGCCACTCCCCGACCTCAGTGCCTGCTAGACTGGGTGTTTGAAGTTATAGAGTCAGTCAACAGTCAACCCAAGAGCAGGGAAGGTAGCGTACCGTAGGAATGAAATCAGCAATACACTGATAAGTGATCAAGTTAAATTATCGAGGTGTTGGTGTAGCTCCTCCAAATGGTGACAGTTGCTTCAAGGTGCGATGTGTAAGATCTGGCCACACGCTCCTGACAAATAGGGGGTCAGGATTTCACCTCTATTACTGGGTCCATACAATCTAAATGTACAGCCATCATCTATCTATCTATCTGTCTATCTGTCTGTCTGTCTGTCTATCTATCTATCTATCTGTTTTTTTGCATGTTTGTCACACTTAAATGTTTCAGATCATCAAACAAATTTAAATATTAGACAAAGATAACACAAGTAAACACAAAATGCAGTTTTTAAATGAAGGTTTTTATTATTAAGGGGAAAAAAAAATCCAAGCCTACATGGCCCTGTGTGAAAAAGTGATTGCCCACCCCTGTTAAAACATAAATTAACTGTGGTTTATCACATCTTTTGTAAAGTTGAGTTAAATTTCTCTAGCCACACCCAGGCCTGATTACTGCCACACCTGTTCTCAATCAAGAAATCACTTAAATAGGACCTGCCTGACAAAGTGAGGTAGACCAAAAGATCTGCAAAAGCTAGACAACATGCTGTGATCCAAATAAATTCAGGAACAAATGAGAAACAAAGTAATTGAGATCTATCAGTCTGGAAAAGGTTACAAAGCCATTTCTAAAGCTTTGGGACTCCAGC
>NW_022280164.1:326027-338527 GCF_004355925.1 Anarrhichthys ocellatus | reverse complement strand
GCGGAAAAGAGAGCAGGAGGCAGCCACCATGATGGAGAGGTACCGTGTCCTGGCTGTCCTGTCCCGTCCTGTGTGGTGCTAATCCGTCCCTGTGACAGTTCCCCTCTATATGACACAGTAAAAAACAATACTCCTCTTGACAAGACTCAGATCAGATCTAAAAATCTCTTTTTTCTCAATAGCCCGCTTGGCAGATGTTTAACCTCATCTTTATTTATAGAACCAGGCTTTCTACTTGCTTTATGTTATAACTCTCTTAAACTACTGTCTGTGAAAGTCAACACTTCCAGCTGAAACATTACAGCGGCTTATCGTCACCTCCTGCTGCTGGTAGGCTTTTAATTTGAAACTCCCTCACCGAGTATTGAGTTTCCTTGGCAGTAATGTGACGTTGTTGTTCTACTGATGGAATTAGTGCTGTAGAAGTGCACATTATTTAAGTTGAATTTACCCAATTTGCGACAGTATAGGTAATTCTTGACAAAATAATCTCAATCACATCTCACTGAGCCATCACCATGACAACTGAGCAAACTGAGTATGATGGGAAGCCATGAGAGGATGGAGCACTATTAGTTATTACTATTGTTAGTGTTTTTCAGTGCTTCCCAGCAGTATATAACAATAATTTGTAATGATATAATTGATTCAACTGATGCAAGCTGGACAATGAAAAATTATTCATTCTTTGAATGTTATCAGCCGATTGAATGGGCTTTATCAGTGGTTATTGCTACCATTCTAATGCTTCAGACTGGCAAGACCCGCCCTCTGTAGCTGGTTGAGACAGAGGTCAAGGTTAGGAATTGACCTTGAGTAGTGAGGATCAGTATAGCACGTTGGTCAGGGCATAGGATCCGAACAAATCAGGTTACCAGTATCTTGGCGACATGGACGCCTGGCCAATCCTAGTGTTTGAATGCTGCACAACGTCACTTCTTGCCAAGAAGAGCAGTGGGATTCATAAAAACCAGTGGCGGCTGGTGGGACATTTTCTAGGTAGGGCTGTGCTACATCCAATCAATCTCAGCAAACATCCCAGAATGATTTAATGCAAAAAAAATTAAGGTATCAAACACGCATTACTACTTTGCAGTTAAATATTTTATGTTTATTCCAACATGAAAAAAAGCAGTAAATAACACTTAAACAAACACGTCAGGACATCTTATTTTTGTCACCCTCACAGGCAATTCAGTATAATATAATAATATATTATATATCATATAATAATATTCTGTATAATATAGTGGTTCAAAGCTAAAATCAACACTAACTTTCTAGCTCCTGAAGCTAGCAGCTTGCCGCAGCTGGGCGACTAGCTGTTCTACTAGGTAGAGCATGGTCGTCCTTCACTCACAGGATCAGCAGTTCGATCCCCGGCTCCACTAGTCCATGTCGACCCCAAATTGCTCCCGTAGCTGTGCCTGCGGTGTGCGAATGTTGTATGAATGTTAGTTGGAGTCCTGATGGGCAGGTGGCACCTTGCATGTAGCCCCTGTTATCAGTGTATGAATGGGTGTGAATGGGTGAATGATGACATGTAGTGTTAAAGCGCTTTGTGTGGTCGGAAGACCAGAAAGGAGCTGTACAAATACAGTCCATTTGCTGAATGAAAGGTGCCTCCTACAGCGCAATCCACTGTGAGAACCATCACACTATTCACTACTGGTAATTTGGTGCCTAACGCCTGCTGATAGCCAGCAAGGGGATACAAAACCATGTTATAACCAACACCACTGTCTACAGCAGGCACAGGAAAGACTGATAAATGAAACTTGACTTAATTTAGTTGTGATTAAAAGTGAAACGATGTCACGTTTGAGGCAGGTTTCTTTCATCAAGTACTTTCTCATCTCTGTTTGTGCCCTGTTCCACTGCTACCACATGTTGGTGAATAGTTTCTATGCTTATACACATGAAAAAAAACATTCATGCAGTCTTGTTCTCAACTTCTGTTGAGGGACATCACAATTCCCCTTGCAGTATTGTGTGTGTGTGTGTGTGTGTGTGTGTGTGTGTGTGTGTGTGTGTGTGTGTGTGTGTGTGTGTGTGTGTGTGTGTGTGCGCTGGTTGCAGGTCTAACCAGTGTTCTTCACTGAACATTGAAGTGTCAAAGTGGGGTCTGTCAATACGGGTGTATAGCTGACTGCTCAGTGAGCACTCCAAGTGAACAAATCAATCAATATTTGGCAAACAACCTCACATCCACCGAGGCAGAGACATGCCATTCAATGTTTGAGCGTGTGTGTGTGTGTGTGTGTGTGTGTGTGTGTGTGTGTGTGTGTGTTGAAAGTCCTATAACAAGCATTTTATTTCTTTATATATATGTGTGTGCGTGTGTGTGTGTTCAGGGCTGTGTCACAGAATGCAACGCTTTTAATAGAAAGGTACATCTCAGTTAGTTTCCCAAAATCAAATTATGCATGTTCAAATAGGCAAGACATTCTGTTTTTTTGTTAGTTTTTTTTGGAAAGGTCACAGCCGGGTTGAGAGGGTTGGGTGAGATAGTTGCAGACACGCTTGCGTTATCATGCACACACACCAGCTTAAATTTGACCCGGTAGTCTTGATGCGCGGGTGTTAGTGATTTTAAAAGAACGCTGGCTGGCTGATGGATCCCCCTCTCCTCTGAGTCATCCTGCTATTTTAGGCTCTGCCCTCACGACTCCTGCGATCCACACTGACATGTCAACGCTGTTTTGTAGAATGCCTCCAAACTGAACTGTTACAAAATAGCTGGGGAAAATGCACGATGAACCTAGCTGCTGTTTGGTTAGGATTTCAACGATATCATCAGGTTGATATCGGCTTTTTGGTGATGAGACTCAGTGATGATGTCCGTTGGAGTGGCAAAAACAACAGTGACTGCATGGGAAAAGCTAGTAATAACTGACTACAGGTGGGTCCTATTAAAAATAATGAGCAGTGGAGTTTGTGGACCAGCCATATCTGTTGTCACGAACCTCATCACAGTTTCTCAGCTTTGTTTTACATCATTTTTTAGCTCACCTCAGAGCTCCCTTAGCCTGTAAACTCAACAATGCCTGTTTAATTGGGTCCGATATTCATAACAAGGAAAATGTCTCCTACAACATCAGAGAAGCAGTAGTTGTAGTTTGACCTGATGAATGTTTTCTTGGATTAGCAAAATAGGTCATGTTTCTTTGTCCATTAACACCCTGGCATTATTCTTCTTCTGCATTCTTGTGAACTTGGCTAAATATCCACCTGGACTCAAGGATGAACTGAATTGAAATATGGTGTTCAAAGACCTGGCCATAACTCAAGAATTCATCTGCTCATGTTGACATTTTCACACAAATGTCTAATAGGATAAACCCACTGAAAATGCAAGAAGACTAAAACATGATTTAAATGTAATAGTCTTTTGGTATTTGGGTTCAAAACAGTTTCACCACTTTCAAGGCCTATCATAATTTTGCATATTCAAAAAGTACAGGTTTTCCCACACAGGTGTGCGCTGTCAGTACCAGATGTTTCAACTAAAAGAGCACCAACTTTCCGAAATGCTTAAAATGTACTTGGGTCATTTGGTCCATGCCTGGTACCTTTAATAAAAATCCCCTTGCAATCTGGTAGTGTCCCAGCTTATTTTAAACATGCTGTTGTTCAGCCTCTTCTGAAAAAAAAAAACACAAACCTTGATCCATCTCTTTCCATAACCTACAGGATCTACATATCTAAGCTGCATCTTATTTCTACGTTTCAGAGAGAGTTGTTGCCAAACAGCTCTCTGCTGTCTTGACTGCACAAAACATTTGAGATAAATTGCAATCTGGTTTCCGCTTGAAGCATTCCACTGAAACTAGTCTTCTCAGAGTCTCCAAAGACATAATGATGTCTTCTGATGTGGGTGAATGCTCTGTTTTGAGGCTGTTGGATCTTAGCGCAGCCTTTGATACGGTCGATCACAGCATCTTGACTGAAAGGCTCAGGCAGTGGGTGAGTGCCTCTGGAATAGGAGTTTTTCTGCATCACTTGGTCTAAAACTGCTGCTCTTTCCTGTGGTGTGCCTCAGGGTTCCGTCTTGGGTCTCATATCATTTGCTTTGCATTTGCTAGGTCATATAATTAGTAAATTTAAATGTTTTTCATATCAGGTTTATATGTCATCCCAGTTGGACTACTGCAATTTCCTTCACCTTCCTAAGCAAGTTGTCCCTGACACATCTCGATGACAGATATCTCCATAACTAGTCAACTCAAATTGTTCAATCTAGATTGAACAATTTCACTACATGTCAAAAGAAATATGCATTCTTGATTTTGGGGTGAACTTTTAGGGATGTGCAGATCTGACTGTTTCGGTCCCAATACCAATACTTGGGCTTTGGGTATAGGCTGATAGCGAGTACTGATCCGATACCAGTGTTTAATAAATAAGCTGTATGCCTCACTTTGCAGAAGTGAATGGCATTCGTTCTAATAATATGAGGCTGGACTGAAACACAGCTTTACGAACTTTGTAAAGCAAAATGTAATAAATATATACATCGATTTATTTTAAAGTTATTTATTATTGAAATAATAAAAATAATCGTTCTTTTTGCTACAAGAAGCTCTTGCTTTCATACTGTAGTTTCACTTAAAGAGTGACACATTTAACATAACATGAGGTATCATTTTATGTATTGTTGTGCAGTACGAAGGAAAGAGTGAAAATATAAAATATCAATAAACATATTTAAAATATGCAGATATACATAGTGGAATATATATTCAGGGATAAATGACCAAAATGTAAGTGAGTGCGAGGCCTACTTGCATTGCCCTGAACCATCACAGTCAGACAATGATGGATAATGAAAAGCTGTCTTTTAGGCTGCACATTGTTCCACTGTTTCCTCTCCTGCTTCTCTTTTCCTTCTCTTGCTCTCCCACTCTTCTATCTCCAGCGGTAAGAATATGTTAGAAAAATTCACTCGAGACTGGTGTAAAAATCATTTACACCAGACATTTATTCTTTGCAAAGAAGGAGACAGGGTTGATTCACATACAGAATGTACATCAAGACCGCTCGAAGATCTGTCTCCGAGTCTCTGGTATTTATACTAAGTAAACAACATGCAGTGGGCTGGCACAGGGTAACACACACACATTTTGCGTTTCACACAGGCGTCTACGTATCTGGACACTTCAACAATTCGTTCTAGTACAAAGGTCACTTTCTTGTAAATCATGGTCGCAAATCAGCCCTGCGTAAGTATTGACGCTTTCTACAAGTTTATTATCATTCTTATTCAGGACAAACGGCTGAAGTGTTCTTTCTGCAATCAACTGCTTCCTAATAGACTAAACATCTGCTGAAGATGCCTGGTGTCCCAGATAGTTCACACAAGGACACAGGCCTTAAACACTACAGAGGACATGAGCCTCTGTTAAATGTATAACATTCACTAATTATCAAACGCATACTAATTAGTAATTTAGATTTTTCCCAACAGAATACAATGCTTTTGATGTTAAAAAAAAATGAAAATCCAGGCAGGGTGAGAAAGAGAAGATGAAGATGGAATAGAGACAACTAAAAGACTAATTCAGTTTGATGGAACCTGCATTTGAGACAATAGCCTTTTGAATGAGTCTAAAAACTGCTTGTCCCTTGTCGGAGTTTTTGAAGAAGTTTGATATGACATGTCGGAGTAACTTCAAACACTTTATAAAGCACTATACTGGCTTCTTGAGAGTCCGGCCTGGTGTATAATCAAAGGATTGGCACCAAAACCACCTCAATATCAGCTCTGTCCTCTTTCAATGCTAACATGTTAGCACACAGTATGTAAAGTGATTATCACAGACAGACTTTAATCCTTTCAATAAAATGTGCTTCATATCCAGATAGTATCTAGATGTGATTTAACCTGACTACATTTACACCTGGTATTAATATGTGTCTCTGGAGTCCACACTGAGACCAGATAGCGCCGTCCAACTTAAAGTACTCAATGCAGTCACAAGGCGTGCCTGACCACCTCCAGAGATGGTTCCGGCAAACGGATCACAATAGACCCGAACTTTCACGTGGTCTACTGGTGGTCTAAACTACTTTTCAATTGCAATCCAAACACATTTTAATGCAAGGTGAATAGACAAGGTCAAGACATTAACACATTTTTCATCACTAGTTATTGGGTTTAAGGAAAAATAGAAAATGTAAGCCCATGTAGATGAAAAATGTCATTCCACCTGCTGGCCAATAAAAAATATTTTT
Source organism: Anarrhichthys ocellatus (assembly GCF_004355925.1). Lineage (NCBI taxonomy): Eukaryota > Metazoa > Chordata > Actinopteri > Perciformes > Anarhichadidae > Anarrhichthys > Anarrhichthys ocellatus. Next base: position 332,293 of record NW_022280164.1, on the reverse strand, counting down.
AATTGGTTTCTCAAGTTGCATCCTGTTTTCTATCCAGGTAGCTGGAAATGTCATTGCTTGTTTGTAATAAGAAAGGTAAAATACGAACGCGTTATTTTATACATTTTACCTTTTTTTGTAAAAAGTAATAGGAAGTTACATTCATGTAGACAAATATAACTGATGACAAAACTGTCAAGGTTCACATCATATAAATTAAGCAAGATGTACCTCATTTTCAGCTGACAACATTGTTTGAATCAGGAAATAGAAAGGGTGAAAGGGTAAAACAACTTTTAATTGTGCAGCAGATGAAATACTTTTGTTCTGGCAAATGATTAGAGTATTGCAAAGTATTATTTATTCTAGAAAATAAATAGATACTTCATAATACATGAGGTACGCTTTAGCTTAATGTATTCTAACACATTAGCGTATGATACTGGAGACTCAGAGCTGATATTGGTACCAATCTTTTTGTCACTGCTCTGACTAGACTTTCCTGTTCTGTTCTGTTCCTCATTCTTGATGTCTCTCTTCTTCTTCTCTTCCCTAAAATGGTAGAAATTTCCGCAAGCAGCTCAGGATGGTGGGCAGCCGCAGGATGAAGGCCCAGAGTAAGTCTTCCAGTCGGTCAGTGTGCATGTATGTGCAGTATGCTGATGTCAGTGCATTTTCATGCATTCTTCCTCAACAGTGTGAACCATAACATCGGAATTTATTTGTGCTTTATGCATGGAGCAGCAGTGCTGGGCATGTTTACAAGAATATTGTGTCAAGAGTGTTTATGAATCAGACATGCCATCGAAACATAATCCCTAAAATCCACGTCGATATTGATTTGGTCAGTCTTCACTGAAGTGTTTATACCGGTGTGTGTATGTCAGTGTGTGTCTGCCAAATTTGCTTTAGAAAAAGAATTGTGTCTTTTTCATGATATTGATTGTGTGCTGGAAAGTTCAAAGGCCATTTTATAGAACAGTGGTGAATTTGAGTGCCAGAAAACATCTGCACATGTTTGTTTTCTCTATTTCTAGCCGTGTCTCTATATAAACTTTTGAAAAGTTGCAAAAAATAAATGCAAATTCCAGTGAAAAAAGGCTAGACTGCATGGCTGTAATCTGCCAGTAACGAACGGAGAGGATATCAATATACAACCAGAAAGACGCTGACAGCGAAACAGCTGATGTGAGTTAAAAGTTCGCTACATCAGAAATTATTTGGGAAAGGCGTTTCCATATGTCATTTAGCGCATCAACTCTTTTTTTGACAAAGAAAAAAAACAAACGTAATGTTTTTGCATAAATATAGTTTAGACAAGGATTCAGTTAAATAAAATGTTAGATATCAAAATAAACTACATGGAAATCCTAGCCTCGCAAAACAAAGATAGCCTCACTAGTTCTAGTCTATGGAAACCACTATGACTCCAGCCTGGAAGACCAAGATTAGGTTTTCACTGGGATTGGCTTGATCACACCATAATAAATAAAATATCTAAAACGTTCTGTCAATTTTGTAATTGCTTGGTCACCTAAGTATTTTTCTAATCAAAAATGCCAAACAGCCGGTGGTTCAACATTTTTAATTATGAGAATTTGTTGCTTTTATTAGTCTTCTGTCATAGTAAATACAATATTTTGGGATTTTGGACTGTTGCACACTAAATAGCTATTTAAAGTCCTCCTCCTTCTCAGGCTTTGTGGAATTGTGATGGGCATATTTCATTTTATACTTTCTCGCCAAAGTTTGATTGATAAACCGAGAAAATAATCACAAATTGCAGTTCTAGTCAGGAGTGTGCCCTGTTGCACCTGTAACACAATATATTTTCAATGAAAATCAATAAACTATTATTGATTTACCTTAATGTAAAAATAAACCACTAAGGCCAGTTAACGGGCTGTTACACACACCGGGTCAACAAGATGGAACCCGTGATTTCTGGGGTTGATGATCATTTTGAGAGTGTGTGGTAAAGTGACATTCTTCCCCCCCCTAATTCCATCAGCCTTTGCCGACCGCCGAGCCAAGAGTTTCAGCCGCTCATGGAGTGACCCGACACCCGTCAAGCCTGACTCACTGCATGACTCCAGAGACAGTGAGTGGACGCTCCCTTAATCACTCACGCACACACAAACAAAATGCCGTACAATGTGGGCGACTGGGGGCTAAGGGGAGAGCAGGGCCGTCCTTCAATCAGAGGATCAGCGGTTCGATCCCCGGCTCCGCTGGCCACATGTCAATGTGTCCTTGAGCAAGACACTTAACTCCAAAATTGCTCCCGTAGCTGTGCCTACGGTGTAGAAATGTGATAGAATCTGAATTGTAAGTAATTGTAATTGGATAAAAGTGTCTGCTAAATGACTGTAGTGTAATGTAATATATAAAATAATGTATTTACTCGACATAGAATATACATGCTTTTATGCACATACTTATACACACACATAAGCACATGACTTTGGATGCATGTATTAACTCAAAAATGCACATAGAAACACGTCACAGATTATACAACTACATGTACAGAACATACAAATGATCACTGTTACAGACAAAAAACACACAGACAGACGGATATAGGCACTCTGACACATGGGCTTAGGTCGAATAGTCAAAAAAGAAGATGTCCTATGTCTTTTCTGAATCACTTTTCGTTGACGTCGATGGAAAACATGAGGTCAAGGAAAGACTGCATTTACACTATGCAACGGCGGATGTTTTTTTTTAAATGCAACTTTATTTATCAACTGTAGAAAATACGTACAGTGACAATCTCAATGCTGTACAATTCAAGTAAGGATTCCTGTCCAAAATAGAACCTCACCTCCTAAGAAGGATGTTTTCAGTTTATCCATAAAATTAAACGGCAATGGAGGATCTTATTGACAGCGGAATGGTGCTTTGCTTTAAACGTTGCTGCCTCAAGGAATTGTGGGATGGCATCATCTCCTTTACTTTGCTAAAGGATGGTCCAGTGTTCTCTATGCGAAAGGAGATAGAAAAGGAAGCAATGAAGCACCTGTCCTTAGCATTTAAGGCATCTGACACTTAATATATAATTTCAGTCAGTTTGGAACCCTCTGAACAAACAAGACTATTGCGCCTTTGTTACTGTAGTTTTCGACTGATATTGTGTGTCTCCAGTTTATCTGAATGTCTCCACTCTTATCTTTTTGCCATCCATCCACTCAGCCATCCTCATCTTTCAACCCGGTTGTCCATCTGCCTGTTACAGTGTATCGTAGCCGTCTGGATGCATCAGGAGAGCGTTATTGTGTCGTTTTGTCTCGTCTGCTGTCTGATTAGAACTCTCCTCTCTTTGCTGGAAAACAATGAAATAACAGGTGCAGCGCTTTTAAAATGGAGCACGGTCCTCTCTAATCTTGTTTGTGTTAACACAAACCTTTCATCTCGCCGTGTGTGTGTGTGTGTGTGTGTGTGTGTGTGTGTGTGTGTGTGTGTGTGTGTGTGTGCGCGCGCGCGCGCGCCAGGTGGCGAGCTTCAGAGCTCCTCAGGGACTCTAGATGAAGGGGCGGACGAGTACGCTGACTGGGAGGAGGAGAGGGAGATGGAGAGGGCGGCCTGTGAAGGAGAGGACTTCATCCCACCTAAAATCATGGTGCGGATCTCCGCAATCAATTTACAAATCTGATTTCGAAGTCAACCAAAATATATCCATCATGCGGCCAGGGGTATGAAGGTTTTTCTCTGTGTGTGTCCTATTTTCCACAGCTGGTATCCTCCAAGGTCCCAAAGGCTGAATATGTCCCAAACATCATTCGTAGGGACGACCCCTCCATCATCCCCATTCTTTATGTGAGTAGCAGCCACCCCTTTGTCTAGGTTTAAGGCATTTTCTGCTGTATTGATTCATCTAGTCCTTCATTGGTTGCAAAAAAACCAAAAGTAATATTTTTAGATGGAGGAAAAATGAAAATACCACGTGATATTCTTACATCCTTAACCATGATGGACCAGCTTGGCCTCATAGTGGTGCCAGGGAAAAGGTTGATACCTAGCCACACCCTTTAGACCAGGTGTATTCAATTAAAATTCAACGAGGTCCAGTTAAAAAATGATTTCCTTATGCAGTACATCCCAATAATGTCAAACTGACATTATGATTTAGTCCTATACAATTGAAGTAGCCTAGCAGTTGTATCAACATCTGTATGTTGTCAACAACTGTCCAATCAAATAAAGACAAGTTTTTGTCAGTTTTCAAATTGATCTGGACTAATTTCAGATAATACATACTCTAATAATAAATACATTTTCCTCTGTCATTTCTACATTTAAAAAAATAAAATACATAACAAAAAGCTTTTGAAAAATTAATTCAATAATAATTCTGTTTTAATCTTCCCTAAAGGACCATGAACATGCCACGTTTGACGACATCCTCGGTGAGTGTGACATCTGTGTTTTTTTTCTTCTTTTTATTATTAGCTCTCAAGTGAAAATAACTCTCCCAGTGTAAAAGTCGAAAAGATGAGGGTGGAATAAGTTTCAGTTTGCTGGAGGGCAGAGATGACTCATTGTTTTTGTACGTGTGTGTGTGTGTGTGTGTGGATAGACAGCCAATTTATGTGTCTCATCATTACGGCTGAGTGGGAAAAGTGACACCTTTCTCTCTCTCTTTCTCTTTGCTTGTCCGTTGCCCAGAGGAGATCGAGAAGAAGCTGACTGCTTACAGGACAGGCTGTAAAATCTGGAACATGCTCATTTTCTGTCAGGTGAGTGACAGCAAAGACGGGGCAATATCATGACATCATTGACACGTTGTCCGATAAATTAGACTTGGCTCTCAATAAGTCAGATTACTTCTGTCCAACTAGTAGTTATGGATTAAGGGATAGACTGATATCAGCTGCTAAAGATACCAATATGTTTTATGTATTAATTTGTGACAAATATTTGCATTTGGCAGCTTAAATAAGAAACAAATCCATTCCTTTAGCTTTTAATAGATCTACAGGCCAACGTATAACATTTAGGCCTCTTGTAAACTGGTAGTGATGTTAGGGGAGTCAAGAGGATTGTGATTGGCTGATGTCATGGGTGAGGTGGTGGTGACAACACCACTGTCATGAAAAGTGACACAAAATAAAACATAACAAAATATTATTATTATTTCATTACAAAAAATGCCTTTATGAAATAAATAAAACAGACTTTTGACAAAGGGAATTTTTGAAATAAAAATGCCTCTTGTGAAATCAAAATTAATTACAAAACAGTTATTGTAAAAATAAGAAACATGAAATAACATTTAATCATAATGAGCTAAGTTGTAATAATATTTTTGTTGATGTGATTCCCACCTGCATGCTGCTCTCATTCACGTCTCCTGCTGCCTTGATGATATATATTAGGCATAATTGGTATCAAATAACAGCCAAATGCAACGGCCCCTTATTCGTTGATACTGTCATTTCCCTATTTCTCAATTTATTTTCGCAGAATGTGACAACTCCCCTGAGTTGATTGGAGGATTTTTCAGATCACCTGTTGTGCAGGGTGTGGGGACTGGCTGCTCATTAAGAATTGACAGCAGCGTGGTGCATTTCCCCTCTAGGCCAATCAGGGTGTGACGTCACTTTTCTTCTCAGGCTAAAGAGAGGTGGGGGATTGTACACCCAGGACGATCCGATCCTTCATGTAATGTAGAGCTTGTTTTAGCAGATCCAGCCAGAAACTTTGGTCTTTAGCAGTGGCGGCTGGCCAATAGAGGGCGCTAGGGCCCCCCCTTGAGCCACAACATTTTTTAATTTTTTTTAAAAAATAAATTATATTTTAGTTTTTGAAATATGGAATGCACCCAGTAATATTTGTAAAATATGATATCTAAAATATATGCTTTTCCTCCACGTCCTCTCCGCCTGTCTGCATGTCTCAGCTGGCTGGGGCGCTGGAGAATCTGCCCACAGGAGTTGGGTCTATGAAGCAGTTTAGCCAATTGCTGATTAAAGATATAAATGAGTGACATACAAATTTAGCCAATTAGCGTCCTAAAATACATTCAGCGATGGGCAGAATTCGTTCTGCCCCAAGCTGCGCGTTCTCGTCAGGAGTAGTCTCTATAGGCGAGTGCCAGCGCGAGCACTTCTCGACAGGTTTGGCTAGCTGGATGCAGTCATGCTAATGCCTTAAAACAACGGGGACAGATCCAGCATGGACAGTTACGGAGCGAGGGACATGAAGCACCTGTCTGAGAAATGGATATATATATATATATATAAATAATATATATATATATATATATATATATATATATATAT
>NW_022280164.1:249036-321027 GCF_004355925.1 Anarrhichthys ocellatus | reverse complement strand
TTTTTTGATTTTAGCAAATGGCTGCAATGAAACAGAGTGAAAAATTTAAAGGGGTCTGAATACTTTCCGTACCCACTGTATATGCAGCCACACTCGCATACAGCGTATGCACAGGAATGTGCCCACATACACTGAAATATTCATACTTTGTCATTCGGCCCCGTCTTGAACAACTTGTACCTCTGCTTCCTGTGATTGCTTACCGCTGTACCAGCCCTTGTTCTGCACTCGGGTGGTCAAAATGTGGAGCTTCTTTTACCAATGTTACAAAAGCGCCTGAATTTGAAAATAGTCGTGAGATATCAGAGAAAGGCGCAGGGTAAAGGCCATGTCATATTGTATGCTTGTGTACCTCTTGACCTTGATGCTTAGAAATGAAGTGTTTAATGCAGTGTGAAGCTATAAGGGGGGTCAAGACACTTCCAGAGAAAAAAACAACACAAAACTGATTTTTAAAAGCCTGTCATATGTTAGTAATAGAGAATTAGATTGATATTTATAATTCAATATGTTTAACACTACAGGGCTTTTAATTTGAAACACATACAGGACGTATTGAGTTTGTGTTAATAGTATAATCTTGTCACAAAATATTTACAGAGCAACTGGGAGCGCATCAGAAAACAAGGAGACCTAAACATAACCAAGCATATATATATTTTTAATTAACATTGTTAACCGCGCGTTTAAACTGCAACCGTTACCCGAGAGAAAATTGTTTCCCTCAAAACAGGGCTGCACATTTCCAACAGCCATTGTTTCCTTGTGCCCGGTTAAGAAGTCCCAGCAGCGCTCTGTGACATTTGGCATCTTCTACACAGTGATTCAGTACAAGTCACATAGGGGATGAGCAGGGAGGCTGCTGCCTGTTTGCGCTGCTGCAAGCTCAGCTGGACAGCCGCTATTAATAGACGGACTGACTGGCTGAGCTACCTTCAGATGATGCTTGCTCCGCTCCACCCAGCATCAGTCCTCACAGCTCTACCAGCCATCTCACCCTGCAAATACATACACGTACATGTAGGAATGTGTTTTCTTTAAAAAAGGATTTTAAAAAATCCGCTGCAGATTATAGTTGTCTGTAGTGTCAATCAAGCTGGTATTGGCAACCTTTTCTCACTCAAAACTCAAATACCGTCACTTGGCCTGTACCCTTCAATGTCTGATACCGACGTACCCTTAAACGTCTGTATGAGACGAACCGGGCTCTCTTCATGGAAAAGAAAACCCAAGTATATATATATTTTTTTTTTTTATGGCTTAAATATATGTCATCCTCCATATGGTAAGAGATACAACATTATAAAGAGCGGCTGGTTGCCTGGCAACCTCTCAGTGACGATAAGAGAAGAAATACAACCCCCATGTAAAACCCCCACAGATGAAACAATCGGCGCTGGAAGGCAGATTTTGTTACCTTTAGTCAGAGCTTAGCTAGCTGTTTCCAGTGTTTTATGCTAAGCTAACCAGCTTTACCTTCATATTTAGCACGCACACACACGAGTGATATCAATCTTCTCACCTCACTCTTGGCAAGAAAGAAAATAAAGCTTCCAAAATGACAGTGATATTATCACAAAGGGAACAAAACCTTGAAAAAAAGAAACTGTACCGTATAGAATGAAAAAGGACAACTGAAAACAAGTGTACATGTCCCAGCAACTGAAAATGTTCCAAGTATTAAAGGAAAGTGGGCCTTGAAATCTTCAGAAATGAGCTCACAGTTTCTCTCAAGCAATAACTTCAATCTTGCACGTTTTAGCAAAAAGATACATTTCTTTGCAAAATATGACCAGTTTTCAACATTTTCTGTCATGTAGAAAAAGATCAAATGCATCCTTCACGCAGTGAGATGATGAATTATGAAAGTAGCTACTTTTTGGTTGCAAATGCGTCTAAAGCCGTCTCCTTTCCCCTCTTTTGAACTGCCCATAAATGAAGACATGTTTATGTTGAAACTCTGAGAAATCCTTTCAGTAAAGTAGAATACCAAAAAGCATAAAGAAAGGTAAATTAAAAAAAATAATTCCACTTTGAACTTGATGGATGTACTGCGTAAGCTTCTGGAGATGAAACCTGCAAATGCCGTTTGGCCGCTGGGCTCCATGTGTGATGGCACGACAGCTGGCAGTGTACCGGACCCCAAGGACTGAGAGGAGGGACAGGGGCGACGAGGTGGAACAAGAGGGAGGAGGAGGAGGTGTCATCAGGTCTGACAGGCCTCTAGATAAACACATAATGGAAGGATACAGTTGATGTGTTTGCTGGGTAAAACTCTCAAAGAACAAATGAGAAGTAAAAGCACATGAGTCCACTGTGAGGCTTGAGATTTGGGGATCAATTCAAATGAACACTGAAATGGAGACTACAGCAGCTCGGTCAGTGTCCCAAAACCAGCGAGAGCTGCTGATGATGCTGCGATGAATCATTCATCTCGTTGCTAACACAGGTGACGCAGCTTTAGCCCACTACCTCTTTGACCCACTAGCTCTTGGACTGCTCACAGTGATTTGGCGCTTGGGCAAGGAAAGGCACTTGTATACCGTGAGGGAGTAGCGAGTCACTTTAAATCTCTAAATCCAAAAGAATAAAGGTTAACAACATAAATGTAAAAAAGAGACACTTTCTCATCCCAGTCCACATAATGTCCACAAACAATAACAATCAGACCAGCACATGTGCCATATATTTTCATTGTTATGCCTCCATGCCAGCACCAGCTTTGGCCGGAGGAATTATCGTTGTGGTCCGCCATCTTGAAGGTCGTCTCAAAGCTTTTATTTCTGCTCTGAGGAGCGGGGATACACAAGAGCAGCCTTCACGGAGGTCTTTTAAACAGTGGTGGTTAGGGCCAGCTAAGCCCTCTCTGCTGGCCTAAACAGAATCACAAAGTCATAGCTATTTTATAATTGAATAATTTTTCACAAATACACTACATGTATTATCATTTTTTCCCCATTAGCTTATTTTCTCATTGCACAGCTCCTGTCTTCCTCTGTTGCTCTGTATCCAGCCTGCAGCGCTGCTTCCAGTGCAGCTTGTTTTAAGGAGAGCTTTTATCCAATCAGATTCAGCCCCTATTTCTCTATGTAAGGAGAGAGGCCCGAGGTCCTCTAGGTAGACTTTGCAGTTTAAGTGAATGGGGACGATATTGTTGATTGTGATAGTCTTCAGCCAATCAGATCTTTAGTTTGACATGTTGGGCGTATTCTTTGACGTGCCAGAGACTGCTAGCTGGCCTACAACTAGTAAGCATTACTGCAGCTCAGTTTTCAGCTGTGGCACCGAGGTAGCCTGCTAAGGACGTCAGCATTAACGTGCGCTGTGATTGGTCAGTGGGCGAGCACGTGACTAATGTGAAATTTAAGGAAGCTGGCAGAACTTAGTTGGAGTAGTAAGAATTCAAATTGAAAGATATGGAAGAAATTATAAAATTGTTAGGGTTTTTCTTGGTGTAGTTTATACATTTTTTTACCTAGCTTTGTTTTCTTAACACTCAACGGCTGACTCAGCCAGGAAAAGGATTTGTATGAACTGTGTTCCTGGCTGACAGCGTTGCACATTTTATGGCTGGGAATGTGTTTCATTTTAACTGAGCATCTTGGTGTTTGGAGCTATACTATGCTAACCTGAGGACGCCATAGCACAGCAGGACACTACGGTGCTTTTGAAAACTTTTGGAGAGACTCGAGTGGATCTACAGATCAACAAACACGTTCGCAGGGAAACGGAGCTCCACAACCGCAGTCCGCCGCAGTCGGCGGGCAGTCAGAGACCGGTCGCGCCTGCCGCGCCGGCAACACCGGCCGGCGTGGTCTGTGACCGGTGTTCCAACATTTTTCACTAAAGCTTTTCTTTAGTACATTAATGATATTCTCCTCTCCCATCTCTCTTAGACCTTTTTTCAAAACTTCTCTCGCTGACTCGTACCTCTGACAGGACAACAAAACATGATCCCCAGTTTCTTCTTCTCCACAAAATTCACACTTTCCATTATTATGCTTTCTAATAACATAGAATACTGTTCAGACCAGTATGGCCATTCCTTAGTCTTGTCATAATCATCTCCTCTTTTCTAGTTCATCCACTAGAACCTGCACTCCCAACCAAAGGTTTATTTTTAAACAGATATATTCCCTTACTCCCTTTATTACATTCGTTCTGACATATCTTTTTGATTTGTCCCTTAATCACCACTTTAGCTTCTGACTTACTTATATTTACGTTAACGTTATTTCTTCCACTCTTCAAAGCCCTTGTTGCTGCTTTATCCGCCTTCTCATTGCCATCGTCTCCAACATGGACCCACACAAAATTAACCGCCATCCACATTTGATGGATTCTGAATAGTGATTGTAGTATTTCAAACAGTAAATCCTCTCTGCTTCTGGAGTGGCAAAATGTCAAACTCGTTAGCACTGCACATCACTCTGATGCAATTACCACACTCTCTGGCCTGATGTCCTCTACCCACTGTAACGCAATAACTATGGCCATCCTCTCACATGTAAACACAGATAAATCATCACTAAGTCTTTTCCCACACTCCAAATAGAATTCTGGGATTACTGCTGCTGCTGCTATTCTACCAGTTTTAGGGTCTTTAGATCCATAAATCTGTATTTAATTGTGGTAACTGATGTATGACTTGAAGATCTTAAAGACCCCATTACATATTCTTGATGCTTGCTCTGACGTCATGAAAACGTGGGCAACGATAATCTCACGAGAGAGGGGCGGCCGCAGATTTTAGAGCCAGGCGCTGCAGTTGCTCTCCACTGACTGCGTGACCCCAGGGCATGATGGGAATCTTCTGGCTGTCTTCGGATCAAAGAGCTGATTGGCTCTTAGATTTTCTTTAGTGGAAAAGGTGGAAAAGTGAAAACATCCAGTTTTCCCAACAAGGTTTTAGACGCAGATCTATATGCCACACAGCCATAGTCTAGAACTGATCTTGGGCGACTGTGGCTAAGTGGAGCGCAGGGCCGTCCTTCAATCAGAGGATCGACGGTTCGATCCCCGGCTCCGCTAGGCGCATGTCGTTGTGTCCTTGAGCAAGACACTTAGCCCCAAAATTGCTGATCTTTAAGTTTGGATGTCTTTTTATATATTTGACCCATCCCTGTAAATAGGGAGCAGTGGGCTGCTATGAAAGGGGACACATGACACGTTTCAGCCAAGGATCGATCAGTCGACCTTACGGTCACCAGACAACCCACTTAACCCAGTGAACCACAGTCGCCCACCTTTTCCACTTAAGAAAATCTAAGAGCCAATCAGCTCTTTGATCCGAAGACAGCCAGAAGATTCCCATCATGCCCTGGGGTCACGCAGTCAGTGGAGAGCAACTGCAGCGCCTGGCTCTAAAATCTGCGGCCGCCCCTCTCTCGTGAGATTATCGTTGCCCACGTTTTCATGACGTCAGAGCAAGTCTGACGCAAATCTACCCGGCATGCATTGTGCGCCGATCGCCGGTGATCGATTCGGCGCGCGCCTGGCTTATGTTGAACGAGCCTATTATATTTCCTACAATTTAAGCTTCTGCATTTTCCAAATGCACTAGTATTATTCAAACGTATTGTTCGGTTAGTAAGCCTCGTACCAAACGGTTTAATATGAATACGTGTATTATTACACCAATAGAAACAAATAACCGTAGCTCAGTAGGACAACACAGAAGGCCCAGGTATAAAATGCACGGCCCGCCACTGCTTTTAAAGGGCGACACATCCCCTCATTGGATATCACTTATTTGATTGGACGCTGCAGCTGCTGAGGATAGATCTGAAACATCGCAACATCACCAGAGATTCATACCAGATTGAAGACAGATAACAGATTGAACCCAAAATGTACATTTCATTTGTTTTCTGATTTATCATCTGGTTGAAAATATAATAATAAATACAGAATGCATTGTGTGCAAATTCATGTGCAGGTGTTTGTTAAACAGGTAACATGGACAACACACTGCTGCTCTGGCAGTAATAGCTGTGTGATTCTTTACTAGTATTTGTACAGTGCACACATGTGCTGACACAAACTGACATCAAACATCTCTACGGCTGTTTAAGCCGACTGGCAGCTGATCAAGCTGTGATCAGCCGACAATAGAGGAACGGACGTCTCATTTCTCTAACAACATATTCCCTCGCTTCCTCTCCCCTCGCATGGTTTCCTTGAGAAGAAACGTGTATGCAATCTTAAGAGACTTGGAATTCAGCCATCGACTCCAGGATGAGCTGATTCGATTTTAGAGGTCAAAGGTGACTGTCACTGTGACCTTGCGTCCGTCCCATTTTCATATCATCTCAAGAAACGCCTTGAGGGAATTCATCACTCAAGAATGAAGATGCAAATTATGGCATAAATATCTAATAGCATAAAATAATGAAGTGATGACATTCTGGACTGACATGTATGTAAACTACTATTTGACTGGTTGGCAGAGGAATACAACTGTGAGGCGGTATTTTCTTAAAAAAACATTTTGCCATATAAAGACTGGAATGGAAATTCTTTATTAGGAATAACCCCTTGAGATGTACCATCTCATTTTCAAGGGGGGGTCCTCAACGAAAATTATACAATACAAGCACAATAAGACAAAACATTTGACAAAAATAACAACAAGATAGTTAAACGATATCAAATATGACAAAAAATATATAAATATCAAATAAGACATTCAAAATTAGGAGATCAAACTCAAACAGAGCATGAAAATATATCAGTATTTCATAGGTTATAGAAAAGCATTAATGTCAGTGATAGCGTTAAGTAGACATAATTACAGAGATGTCATTATGGACATGCACAACTGACCCTATAAAAAGAAGACAGCGTATTTTTTGAACAGGTGGAAAGCTGATCTGGACAGGTAAATTGTTGACCTCCCTGTGTGAGAAGCTGCTCTGCCAGGGCCCAAACAGAACCACTCTCACGGATGCCTCCATACGGACAGAAAACATTACCATGAGTGCCTTTCACTTATACTCAGCTATTGCAGTGTAAGTGGCACGTTGACCTTTTTTTTTCACGTGCACTCTAGCTGCAGTGCCGTAATGGACAGAATCAAAGTGGTGCAGGACCTCCCCACACCTGTTGGTTTTTGTTTTCTGTTTCAGAACGCCCGAGATGGCATTTGGAATGAAGCGGTCCCTCTCTTAGTAACTCTTCCTCTCTGTCTCTCCCTCTTTCTCCCCCGCAGCTGATTCAGACTCTGAAGAGGCTGGTGAGACCCTCCTCGGTCGACTTCAAGTCCCCACTAGAGCTGTCTGCAGAGGGTAAGAGCACAACATGCGCACCTGCAAAATACTTGCAAACTCACGCGTGCTAGATTTCCTGCTGTCCTGTTAAGCCCTGCGCCCCCAAATTTGGGGGCTCTCGGTACCACAGGCAGTAGCATATACCGTCGAAAAAATGCACTTATCAAGAGCAAATATAATGCATGTATACAGATTAAAAAACAAAGTCTGGGCAACAATATCATGCAAGCCATTTTTTACACCCTCCAAACACAATTCTACACAACTAATATAGTCAACTAGAAGATTTACCACAATATCACGTATTTTTCGCCATGAGTCCGTGAGCTACGCACTCCGGTTTGGGCTACCACGTGAAAGCTAAAGGCTAACCAGCCAAACCGAGATAGCAGAAAGCAATCCAACAACACACAGATTCCCGAGATATCTTCAGAATTTCTCTCCGTGAAACCATAACAGAGAAACAGCCAACAAGCAGCAAAACCACAAACCGCTTTACAGATAATAATCATAACCGCTCCTCACCTTGAGCTGATATTGATGAAGACAAAGCATATTTTCCCGGTCCTGGAGTTAGAACATGTCTTCTACTATATCTAGTTTCCATAATCGTTTGAAGCAAAAATCATAATTGAAATTGAGAGATAATTAACGTTAATGTTAGCGTGCTAACAACATTAGCGTAACTGGCTAACGTTAGCTAACTACATAAGTTAGTTATATTCAGGTTGTATTTTTTAGCTTGGTGTTACTGTTGGATATCGTGGGGCTTATTCAAACTAATGAACACAGTCTATTGTGTCCTGATAATAATCTCTGGCGTACACAATTTCAGTCGTCACTTACTTCTCCAATTTGGGACTGAAAAGGGTCCAATGGAGGAGGTGGGCTTGAGTCTGGACCTTTTTCCTAAATGACCAGTGCGAAAACACTGATATGGTTAAAGTAACAAACTACTAATGTCTAGGACAATAATAATCACAGAATGCTATAGTGGGTTGTGTTAGGTGAGCTCAGGGTCTCTCATTAGGGTTGTGTAATCTTGAATCATTTGTCTGTGTTGTCTCCCCTGGCTGCAGGCAAAGAGATGATCGAGATGTACTTTGACTTCCGTCTGTTCCGCCTATGGAAGAGCCGCCAGCACTCCAAGCTGCTGGACTACGACAACCTCTTGTGACCTGGACCGTGTTCTGTTGGCTTTTCAAGCGGTTATCTCACGTCTGAGCCTACTGTAAGGTGACAGGGCATTTGGTTGAAGGGGCCCACCCCAGGAGGGTCCTGGACGGGGCTCTGCGGCAGAGCTGGAGCGGTTTGCAGTGCGGTTGGGTCTTTTTTCCCCCACTCTGAGGCGACAGGGTGGCCTTTCGTAGATTCAGCCAGCCGTGTACTTTTCCTCCCTTATCCATTTTCACTTTCTGCCTTTCTCTCTGAGAAAAGAGAAATACAAGGGGACGCGAAAAAGGACGGGAAGCGAGGGACTCATCATCCTAGCCTAAATGTGTCAGAAGATTCTAACTAGAGTTAGATTCCTGAGTTCAGAGAGAATGTCAGATAAAGGAGAACAGAAAAGACTCTTCCTTTCCTTGTTTGTTTTTTTTGCCTTCAGCCGACCTATCTGCTCTTTTAAGATGGAGGCTTATTCGAGAATGGAAGTAATTTCTTTGTCAGGTGTGGAAATTATTCACGAGGTGATTAGAGCTTATATGTAAATAAACAAGTGCTTACTGGAGCCTTAGAGAATAGATTTCCAGCATCTGTCGCCATGCTATCATGTGAAAATCTAGACTTATTCAAATTTAGAGTTGTCTATTTAACACAGCTTTTTTTTTTAACAAATAAATGTACTAGTATTTCGTACAGACTGTTGTATTAACTCAGGTTAAATCCCTTGTTTGATATTAAGAATTGTACTCGCTGTTGACAACATACTGTAGAGCAGAATCCAAGGCCTTCATAGCCACTCTGAGTCATCCTCAGCGGACTGTCAGGGATGTCGTATTTTAGCGTGTGCGTGTCTGAAGAGCGGAGTTTTTTTTCTTCTATATTTTCATATAGTCTTTCGAGTTAACTGTAGCCGAACTGAGAGATGTGTCCACGCATGTTTCATGCCATTTTTAGCATTACACTTGACGCTGTTGGAGCCGACACAAGCGGTTCTTTCTTGAGCCGTTGGCCGCTGATCCTTTTTAGCGTGTGTGTTTCCACAGCGTATGAGAGGTCGCAGGCTTTTTACATCGTAAAAAACTATTTTTTGAGTAATTTTGAATTTCTCATTTATGACTTGAATCACTCAAAGTAGCAACGGAGTGGTAGAGGTGATACGTTCCTTAGAGCTATTGTTTGTTTCTCCTCACCACCTTATTGTTGTTTCAGTTTGAATGTAAAAAAACCGCGTTGTGGCATTTCAGTGAAGAATTCATCTCTAATATCCATTTTAAAACATCAGGATAGTTTTGCTAGAGTTGAAATTACGTGTATTTTGTGTATTTTAGCATTTTAAAAAACTGAAAGGTGCACTCCAGCAATTTAGTACTGCACTTCCAGTACGTTGCGATCTATGGGTAAAATTTAAAAAACACTTGATCATCATCTACATTTCCCACGATGCAACTGGACAGCATCTTTTTATTACCCTCCCAGCCTGGTAAATTTCCATGTCTTTCACACTCTGAACATTTATTGCGCAGGCTTTTTGTAAAACATGTCTGAAGCCCGAGCTGAGAAACCCAGATGACATCATCGGACACTACGACATCATCAGGGGTATTTTCTCGATTTTTAAAGTGGACTGAACTTTATGTGTACTAAAATGAATTGGTAGAGTGCCCTTTTAAAGCTTTACCAGGCTGATCCTCCATCACATGAGACTGGGACCATTGTAACCCATTTTACAACAAAGGCCAGTATTAGCCTGTTGCTGCATTATTGGCCTAACCCGCATTTATTAAAAAGTAGTTATATTTTCTCAAAGCAAGGCCTTACCCCATTGTATTGTACAGCTGTACAATATTCACACTAATGATAAATAACTATATATGTGTATAAATGTTAAAGTAACATTGAACGTTTTTGGGGGAGAATGTTGTTTTAAAGCTCATGTCAAATTTGGAACAGTAGACTTGCTGTTATCAGTACCGATTTAAGTGTATCGTCAGATAGGATGAGTGACCTTTGTGGTGCTCCATCTCAATGGTAAAACTCATTGTATGTGTGTGTCCTTGATGAGGAATTTCAAGCATAGTTATACAATGCGTGTCATTCATCCACATATGCTTCCTAACTTTATACCCAAGCTTCCTGTGAATGTGTGCGTCATGACCACGGAGGGCTGAGCGCTTTCACTGCTTATGTCTACATCCATGTGTTGTTGTTGCCTCCTGAACCGTGCAAGTCAACTGAGCTGGAGGAAGAGTTGGAGTGCTTGAGGAATCGGGATGGGGGACTCAGGTGCCAACACTATTCATCTTAATGCATCCATGAGGACGTAGGGGCTCTATAAGGAGAGATTTGGGTCCAAAATGGGACCTTTTAAGCATTTTGAACATCTCCTTATTGCCAGTGACGATGTAAGCCATCCTGTTAAATATGGTTGAAGTTAGTAACTGCCAGGGATGCACGATCCAATTTTTCAGTCCCTACATCTGGGCCTTAGATATCGGCTGATACCGAGTACCGATCCAACACTATCGTTTGATTAATAAGCTGTATGCTTCGCTGTGTGCAAGTGAAATCTTGATTAAGATTGTCGGTGCACCCCTAGTAACCGTCTTAAGACCACTGTTTTATAGTATAACTGCTTCGTACAAAGAGCAATAATCACTGCTTTGGAAGAGTTTGAAATGAAAGGTTGAACTGTTGTATCTGAAATGACTGAATAGGTTTTTGGTCTTGAGCCCTTTAAGTGGATGAAGGACTGAGACACTTTCTTTTTGAATTATCTGGTTCCTGTTATAAGTTTTTTAAGCAATTTTTCTTCTATAAATGATTGTATTACTGTGAAGTATGATTTAGGTTTGTGCCAGTGTTTTGCATACAACTGCTTAAATGTTCACACTGCAGTCTACTCATCGTAACACAAAGTAGCATGCATATCACTGCATCACTGTCAAATGAATTGCGATCATGTTATATAATTATCGTTAGA
This sequence comes from Anarrhichthys ocellatus, assembly GCF_004355925.1. NCBI lineage: Eukaryota > Metazoa > Chordata > Actinopteri > Perciformes > Anarhichadidae > Anarrhichthys > Anarrhichthys ocellatus. Next base: position 309,615 of record NW_022280164.1, on the reverse strand, counting down.
CAATAGTGATATACAAAAAAAATCTAAATTATTTATTTGACATAGTTTGCTAACAATATACTAACAGACCTCAATAGCAGCACAGGTTTAATCGCACCCTCCTGGTTTTTGCTATAAAGAGAACCAACATATAAGTAACATGCTTTATAAGTATAATTTATCATATTTATTAAGAAGTTTTACTGTTCTAATTGGTTGTTGATGCTATTTGCTATTAATGCAAACTCAAATTTTTTTTCTCTGCTCACTTGTTGACTTGTAAATTAAGGATATTTCCATTGCACTCTGCTTGACAGGGATACCCTTTTGTTTGATTTCCGGAGGCTTCGCAGTTTTTGTTTGTTGTATTATTATTAGGGTTAAGCTGCAATCAGTGAAACTCCACACTTATAAATACTGCAAACAAGCTGCTTGCTTGTTTGCAGTATTTTTTACCAACCTCAAAATTAATGTAACGTCCATTCATGTTAAATCATAGAACTTTTTATTTTTGCTCGTGCTTACATTTCTCAAACATTATATCCTGACTGCATGTTTCATGTGAGCATGGACCTCATGGCTTTTGCTGTCTTGTGTGCTCAAATTATCTCTTTTGCTTAAAGGTGCAGTAGGATCTCACCTTTGTAATTGTTATACATTCATGAGTTTGTTTCATGCTGATGTGTACTTGTTTAAACATCACTTACTCTCAAAAACCTTCTTCTGTAGCAATGTACTGTGTATGAATATTGCTGTATGGTTATTTAGATCTGTAAAATGTACACGATAGGGGACACTGCTCAAGGTATTGTCTCTAACAGCTATGGATGTGAATGCCTATTGATTTGCAGCACTGTGGATGATGGAGAGAAACAAAGTAAGATGTATGTGGAGGCTGCTCACTGCTCTGCTCCTTTGTGTTCTGCTGGACTGCAGTCCGCCACTCATCCTGCTCATATAGGACTCCTCTGCTTTCTACTCTGCTGTGACTTTTAGTAAACCCTGATTACATGCCTGCTCGATTGTTGTAACTGCATCTCAAGTCAATGTAATTCATCCTGCTGCTGGGCTGGGTTAAATTGCAAGTTGATTTCCGCTAAAAATTGACAGAAGCTTAATGGATTCCTAATAAATTTCTGATCACAATGGAAACAAAGACCTTACTTACAACATTGGAGATCCATTATCTGCTGTAGAGCTAAACGCTGAGGCTGTGATCACATGAGACGTGCTGAAACATAAAGCATCACTAGTAAACATGAAGCGTGAGCTCAGGCAGTTTAAAATGTTTGACAGCAACTTGCATTACAACTTATAATTAGCACTAGCAAACTGGAGTAGCATAGCCAAGCCCCCAGAAAGCTCGCCAGGCTTTAAAGTCAAATCATGGAACATCTAGGTTTCCTTATTTAAATCATTAGGTCCTCAAAATTGTAAAATGCTCTAACAACCAAATCCAGGGTTGTTTTCGTGCTACCATTAATGTGAACAAACCGAGACAGAGCGTCGGGGAGGCGAGGTTAAAGGAAAAGCTTGTGCGCTTGCTCTATGCGCACAAGGGATCCATATCATTTTATTACTCGCCTCCAACGCTGTATCCACATCTCTTTATATATCCATGACTACAGCAGATAACATGCTGCAAAAGGGACAAACAGGACTTTCACTCAGGAGACTGCTGTTTGTGTCCCGTTTCAAACCAAAACTAAATATTGACTTAATGCTTGTTACCTAACGTTACGCTTCTTTCTTGAAGCTGCGCAAGAAAGTCCGCTATAGGGCAGTTGTTTATTCACGGTTGTCACATTATGTTGTTACAATACGTTATTACGTGAGTGTTTGAACACAAACCATGATCCTTTTTTAAAACTTTAACCAAGTATTTTTGTTGCACAAAGTTTCTGCAAGCGTGAATATGGCTTATATGAAAAGTAATTATGGTTCAGAAACGTCAACATTCAATGTATCCGTGGTTTGCAGAAATGTACAATGTCAACGTCTTTTCTGGCGACTGGGTGGTGCATTAACACTTATGCTGTGTTCACACCAAATGTTAATCGCGCCATTCGCGCCGCGTTACATGCGGGGGGACCATTTGTGGTCATTCGCGTGAAAAGCGTCATTCGCGCTAGACGCGCCGTATAGGGGGCGTGGCTTATCGCCCTGGAAGCCGTTCAACTGTCCGCCATCAACCATGGAAAAAATAACCACACGTCGGATGGTTTACTACAGCTGTATGAACCCCAAATAAACAGATTTGGCTGTGATTTAACAGCAATAAACCGATAAAAGGGATGCCGAAATAACTACGTAATGACGCTGATTTGTAAAAAGTCTGAATCATGTTTTGTTAGTTCTCTCCGCAAGACGACAAGCAAAATAACTTTTGAAATGCTTGTTTTCACAATGGAGCTCGGATCGATTGGTGCTAGCCTATACTAACATTGTAGCAGCTCCATCAACACTCAAAATAACGTCATAGAGACGTAAATACGGCAGCGTCTATTCATTGTTTGTACCATATGGTTTATACACACACATATATACACATAGTTTGGTCCAGTCTGTATTGATATGAGGTATCGTAGAGCATTGGGTGAACACAGACGGCTACAATATTTATTTCCTGATTCAACAACGGCAGGACGTCAGTGATGACAGGAGAAACATCTCAACGCCGGAGTTGAAACATTTCAACTCTTTGTGGGTTTGTCACTACGAGAGTCTTCACAATACACAGTCATTCCATCCATTATTAACATGAACAATATCGACAATTGCCGCTTTAAATTTAAACTACTATATATACCTTATGAGTATTGGAGAAAGTAGGAGAACTAACAATGTTTTTTTGTAAAATTTAAGGAGTTGAGCACAGGATACAAGGATAGTCTTGGCAATCTTTTTGTGGGTGCCCGGCAACTTTGAGACAGCAGACAAACCTCAGCCATTCAAGAGACTCTTCAATGAGAATTCATATTAGCACAAGTAGATTACACTGGAGTTGAGCGAGCGAGCAACACACGCAGTTTGTCTTGTCGTGCTGGCTCACTAAAGCCCCCGATTCCATTTCCTGAGAACATAATTACACAAATCAAGAGATTGATCTTTGAACGCCAACCCTTCACTGTTATTTTCCAAATGAAGCTGTGTGTCACCGTTGAGAAAAGAAGACACCCCCCCCCCCCCCTTCAAATTGTTAATAAGCATTGTTGTGCCCTCCCCGCTGCTCTTGTCGGTTCCTGTGAAGATTGCCAGGGTTCAGTTGGGAGCTTGATTGAGTTTGATGAGGATGATGGATTGATGCCGCTTTTGATTGCCCTGACACCTCCAGGGGCTGAGATTGTATTTTGGGAAGAGTAGAAAGTAATGTGTTTATGTAACGTCTGTTTCACTTTGGATCAACTCCTAAGTCATCTAACTGAGTGCTACATTGTGGAATAGCTTCCTTAGACTTAACACGCAGCATTGACTTTAGGAGTGATAGATGTTACACTAAGAAAAACAGGTTTGATCATTCATGTCTTGTTCATCATAGAAGGTATAATAGCAATTAACATTACTGTGTATCTTGTGATTTTGATACTAGAAAAACTCATGAATATATCTGGGTAGCTTTTCCTGAGCTTTTGTGTTCTTCCTTAGAATAGACATTATAGATGGAATTTTAATCCAAACTAAATGTGTCTGAACTACTAACAAAGAAATGTTGTTGCATTGCACAATATTGGTAATAACCTGTGAGAAAAATGCATTTTTTTCCATTAAACCTGAGCTCTACAAAGCATGTTTCATTGTGTTGTTGATTGAGTGATGACATGAATACAGTAGCAAGGGTTAGGGTTCTATTCTCAATGTAGCTTAGTGGGTAGCAGCCAAAAACACGACAGTAACACTTCTAAATATGAATGGTCACATGATGCTTCGATGCGCTTCGGATGAGAGGTAATAATTTATCCAACTCATTAATGTTCACTTTGTGTGCAAATTGCATGAAATTTCCCTCTGACCATTCATGCAGTGGATTACATTAAACTATATGTGATTGGTTAATGTAGAATTTAGATCCTTGCAATGAAGAGATTAGTCTGGATAAGACTAAGATATTCAATCTTGAATATTAATATTTAGAATACAGAATTAAATACAGCCACTTACCACGGACTGTACATATTGATGGACGACATTACAGCCTGCCAGAAGTGAAGGCTAAACATATTGATCGTTCTGATGGCTGACTGCGATATGGGTCATAAACCCCGCCCCCTCCATGTTAGCAAATGGGACATCGACCAGAGTACTTAATCAAAGTACATGTCACATACAAAGGTGGTTTCTGTGTTTTTAGGTAGTTCTTATCACGCTGATGTTTGTTTAGACTTCGGCAGTTTACGATTGGTTTGGGGACATCGTTTCTGCGGCTCCACCGCCAGATCACTGACTGAGTCAGAGTCTGCGCAGTAGTGATATATAAATATATATTGTATATCAATAATTAACTGACACACAGAAAGGAGAATAACATAGAGAAGATTGAGATCTTTGTCGTACATCATGTAAATGTGTCCTGGAGTGCAGATATTGTTGCACGTTGTAGCCCCACTGTGAGAAACAAATCTAATTATTAGCCAAACAGGCGGACGTAACATATGTGCCGAGGCTGCAGAAGTGCATTGTTAGCTCTCAGCTGGGAAAATGTCCAGATGGAGGATTCGTTAGAGTCATGCTGAAATTCATGACTGGCTGCTATACTAAAATGGTAGAGGTACAGACCAAACAAAAACACTTGACTGTATAAGCTGATTGTGAATTCACTGGATGATTGTATACAGGACTTCAGTAGACCACAGAAGTCCGGGCCTTACAGTAGCCAGCATGTGATGAATAATTGAAGGGAGGATCGAACGCACACCAGCCCAGGAACAAAATGAGTCCTCAACCCACCGGTGATGGGGAGGCTTAGTGGCGATCGGGGACCATTTGATGAGCAAGAGAGTTTTAAGACCCTGCAGGAAAAACCCCAACAACCCAAATTGCTGGTTCAAGGAATGTCCAATCCCTTACCCATCAACTACATGCCAAGGCCTGGTGATATAATAGGTTAATCAAACCTATTATAGGTTTGGAGCCGGTGTGAAAGAGAGCAGGAGAGAAGAATCAAGAACAGAGGAAACTTTGGAGGAAATACTGACCATCTTTTATCTCTGTGTTTGGCACCAAAGTTCCATACTCCCCAAAACCTTTCCTTATGCCGACACACTGACAAACACTGATGAAAAAAATATCTTTTGAGTATAACTCTTATCCCAAATGTGTTTCCTCCCATTTAGAAAGAGCCATAAACAAGAATTGTTTAGAGACCAATATGTTTAATACAGATTCTCAGCTGAGGAAAAAACGTCATATATACAAACCAGTTGAGCCGTATGTTAGTAATGCCACCAAACAAAGCCGTGCAAGAACATTAGGGCAAACTGTATGCATCACCATGGGAACTACGTACATGCATTCAGTGGGTGATGCAGAGAACCTGAGAAAGAGTATGGTATGCCACGCAAGTTGTTTTTCCTCTCACTGAGCTACTGGATTTATTTTGTACAGCCCAAAATCACAAATTTGCCTCGGAGGGCTTTACAATCTGTATAAATGCAACATCCTCTGTCCTTGACCCTTACATCGGTACAGGAAAAAAGCCCTTTAACAGGGAGGGAAAAAGGAAGACACCTTAGAGAGAGCAACAGAGGAGGGATCCCTCTATCAGGATGGACAGAAATGTGATAGATGTCATGTGTACACAATAAACAACATAACAGAGTTACAACACATTCAATGCATTTGACATATATGATTCATATAATGAGAGTAATAAGCAGAATATGGATGGAAAAATTACGACGACTGATAATAACAGCAGAAGTAGATATAGTAGAATAATAACGATAACAAAAGCAGTGTCGGTATCGGCAATAGCAATGCAACCACTAATTATAATGATAGTAGCAGTGGGTGACAGGCAAGACCACGGCAGGAGGCAGGACCAGGGTCCAGATATAACCATGATCCATGAAAACCTACGCGGCAAGAAAGCACAAAGACTCCGGGGAAGAGGCAAAGTCAGTAATGTGGGTTAATGGTATCGGTGTTCCTTGTTAATTATGATATTCAATATTCCTTGACCATTTGTCAACGTTTGCTAGTAGTGTACACTAATGGTGGTAGGTCCCTATATTATTAATCAGTATGACGCAGACTAGCCACTTTCCGGCTTGGATCCGAGCGGAGCGCGAGGACGCGCCTCCGTGTTGACTTGTGACTGTTTTTCTGTCGGCTTCGTCTGCCGCTCCAAAGGATTAGCCACTTTCCGGCTTGGAGCGCGTGGAGACGCCTCCTATTGACTTTAACCATTTCCTGTTTTTTCCCCTGACTGAGAGAAATAAATGATCTTGGTTTGAAATAGAACTCTGCTGTCCTGAGTCTGCATTTGGGTCCATGAACACACCACATAACAGTATAATTCCTAATTTGCTGCCAAAGTCCATTTCAAAAGTTTGATCCCCGGCTCCGCTTGTCCATGTCGATGTGTCCTTGGGCAAGACACTTTGTAGGCTGTTCCTGCGGTGTATGAATGGAACATCATCATAACAGAACGGACTGACCATAACTATGGACCCAGCAGCCGCAGTAGGATCTCCACCTGCAGATCCCCTGCAGGTGGCGATCACAAACCAAGGCGTTCTTCTGCGACAGCAATACCATCTGCTGCATGATATGCGAGGATCGCAGCAAGCCATCGGGGCTCAGGCGGCTGAGATCGGCTGCATGGTGCAGGGACTCGCACAGCCCCGCCCCTCCCCCCTAGATTCGACGGCGGGGGACGCGCAACTGGTCCGTGGGTCATTTTTTCCGTCTCCTGAACCTTTCCACGGAGACATGAGGGGATGTAGAGGTTTTCTGCTCCAGACGATGTTTGTGTTCAACCAACAGTATGACGTATGCATCGGACAGTTCTAAAATTGCCTATCTGACCGGGTTGCTACATGGCTGTGCTCTCGACTGGGCCCAGGCCTGGTTCACCCAGAATCCATTGGATACGGTTTCTTTTGGACAATACCTGGACGCGTTTAAGAGAGCTTCCAACCACCCTACATACTCTCAGGACGCTGTTCAGAACCTCCTCCCCCTCCGTCAGGGCTCTGCTAGCGCCGCTGAACATTCCATTGACTTTCGTATCCTGGCCGCAGAGTCCGGTTGGGAGGAGAGGGCGCTAAAGGGGTTTTTTCTCAGCAGCCTGTCGGAGGGATTAAAGGACGAGCTTGCTGTTCTGGAGGAGGCTAAGACACTGGAAGACCTGATCGCTCTTACCACCCGACTGGATACTCGGATGCAGGAACGTCGGAGAGAGCGTAACTACAGGCTCCCGGCTCCGGTTCGTCAGCCAGTAACCACTTCCGGTCACCGGTCTCTAGTTCCACTTCGCTGCCGCAGCCCAGGCCACCAGCACTCGCCCGCTCCGGAACCTTCTCCCGAGGATCGGGATGAACCCATGCATTTGGGACGGTTCCATCTGTCTCAGGGAGAGAGGGAGCGACGAATCCGTTCAGGAGCCTGCCTCTACTGCGGCGAGCCGGGTCACCGTATCCCTGTCTGCCCGGTGCGACCAAAAGAGAGGGCTCGCCAGTAAGAGTGGGAATACTGGCGAGCGACTCCACCCGACTTCCCCGTCCCAAGTCCCGTCTCACACTACCAGCTGAGTTATGCCTGCCGTCCGGTGCTCTACCAGTCTTGGCCCTCATTGACTCCGGAGCAGAACAGAGTTTTTTGGACTCCTCCTTGGCCTTCGCTCATGGGATTCCCTTGGAGGAGTTGGAATGCCCTCTTCAGGCGAACGCTCTGGATGGCAGTCGCTTGACCAATATCAACCCTGCCCTCCAGCCGACTATACAACCTTTCCCGACCGGAACGCGAGTCGATGGAGACCTATATCACAGACTCCCTCGCTGCTGGAATTATCCGCCCGTCATCGTCCCCGGTGGGAGCGGGGTTTTTCTACGTGGCCAAGAAAGACAAGAGTCTCCTGTGATCATCTCCAGCTGACATAAATACTCCTATCACTCTCATCCCAGTCCGTCCGTTTACCAACCTGGTATTCAGACCCGTGAGTTGTCTGTTTTTTCACTCTGTGAAGATCTGCCACTAACGATCAGTTTTGTTTTCAACTTGCCTGCCGTCCAGTGTCGAGCCTCGGGTATTCACCTGCACTAAGAAGCCTTCCAGTTCGTTCCTCGGAGATCAACTGTGAAGTCTTGGCGATCCTGTGTCGAGCCCCGGGTATCACAGTCGATCCAGCCTGCCTGCCAGCCGCGGACGCAGACTAGCTACTTTCCGGCTTGGATCCGAGCGGCGCGCGAGGACGCGCCTCCGTGTTAACGTGTGACTGTTTTTCTGTCGGCTTCGTCTGCCGCTCCGAAGGATTAGCCACTTTCCGGCTTGGACCCATGCGGAGCGCGTGGAGACGCCTCGTATTGACTTTAACCATTTCCTGTTTTTTCCCCTGACTGAGAGAAATAAATGATCTTGGTTTGAAATAGAACTCTGCTGTCCTGAGTCTGCATTTGGATCCATGAACACACCACATCATAACAGTATAATTCCTAATTTGCTGCCAAAGTCCATTTCAAAAGTTTGATCTCCGGGTCCGCTTGTCCATGTCGATGTGTCCTTGGGCAAGACACTTTGTAGGCTGTTCCTGCGGTGTATGAATGGAATGTTAATTAGTTCTTATGGGCAGGTGGCATCTTGCATGGTTGCCCCTGCCATCAGTGTATGAATGGGTGAATGACATGTTGTGCTAAATTGCTTTGAGTGGTTGGAAGACTAGAAAAGCGCTCTACAAGTATTTGCCAATTAACTTTATAACAATAAACGGTAGAATGTAGTTCTGCTCTTGTTGCTAGTGAGGACCAGCCTACTGGGCATGATATCAATCCCCCAGTAATAAAACACAATGATAAAGTTATTTCAAGGTAGAGTAGGCAGCATAAGGGTGTGGGTCATCTCCATAGTCAAAGATGATGGTTGACAGTAAAATAATTTTCTGATGTTTTATTCTAATATTCACCTTATATTTCATGACATTCGGGGTGACTCCATCGCATTTGATTTGACATCACACTTCCGGCAGAGAGGGATGCAAAACTACTAATCCTGCTATGGCCAAGGTATTACCCGCCCTACTCTGATTCTGATTGGCTAGTACTGATGGCTTTCATTAGTTGGATTGGTTAAATTTAGGCATGAGGAGTGAGATTGGTTAGGGTTAGGGTAGGAATATCAGAGTAAGCCAGACAGCATAGGGCCAATTAGAGGCAGAGTAAAGGTGGTCATGCCTTCACCACAATAGGAATAAAATATTGCAAGTGAGAATTGAGCTACCCATAGACAAAAGCAACTGCATCATGTAGGCTGAAATATGTTCAGTTATAATTAAAGAGGAGAGCACTATTGCAACGATAATGTTACAACCATAAAGTGAGGAGGTCAAAGTGCATTTTATAACCTGCATCCACCTCCTAAAGATGAAGAGCACTTGAGGCTATGATTGAAGGTGCTAAACTTGGAAATACCCATTCAAGTATGCATGTCTTATCATTTCATGGCCAGGAAACCAAACTGAACCAAAAATGGCTCAGATACTGAGATAGGTTGCAGGCGGCAATCTCCAGTTCTGCCCAGTAAAGCAAATGCGGAATTGTCTTAAAACTTGCATTCTCTCTACTGACCAGCAGGGGTCGAATCCTCCAGATGCAAAAAAAAAGTCTGATTGTGTGGAAATCTATGAGAAAATGACTACTTCTCACTCGATTTATCCCCTCTGTAAACATTGTAAACATGAGTTTATGGTCGTCTCAATCTCTAGTTTCAAGTCTTCTTCAATACAGCATGATGTTCATTTAGTAAATGATGGTCCATTTAGAGTCAAATAGACCATAAAGCAGGGTATGCTGTGATTGAAAGGTCACTGCCGCTACCAGAGCCGTATATGGCGTCTCTAAATCACTCCTCCACATTCCAAATATGGTAGCCATGTGTAATAGCTATCGCTAGTGAAATCCATTCCCTGAATACATTTAACTATCCTTAAGTGTCTACTGTTGTCTGCGTGACAGAAGTGTGGTACACCAACTGGAAACTTGCATTTTTAAAATTAATTTACACTTTAAAATATCCATAGGGATTTAGTGTTAGCTAACAAGCAATTAAACGTATACCTAGCTTGTTTTCTGGAATATGACAACCACACAATGGGAGTTCTTAACGGGGCCTTGTAGCCGAGCCATTTCTCAAAGTAAGGGTGTTTATTGATTTAAGCTAGCGAATGATAAAATATATGAAGCCAATAAATCTGATTGTGGTATCGGAGACTGCAGATTGAAAATGGAGTATGATATGTATTATAGGAGTTGACACCCTGCTCCAGAAGGGTGTCAAGGGCTGATGCAAAGTGCAACACACTTAACTGCAGCCCCGACCTTCAACCCCCTGAAGGTCAGCCCCTCCTCTTTACTGACAACTCTCGATTTTATGGATTTCAGAAAAGGCCTTTACAATGACAGGCTTTAAATCCTGCTGCTGTTTGCCCTACAGCACTTCTCAAATGGATGAGGTAGTGGTGCATCTCAAATTCTAATAAATGCAATCAAATATGCAATTAATGCTTCAAAGGTATAGTTTCAGAAAAAGATAGTCATTATGCACATGAAAGTGTTTTATCTTTTTAATAGACTTTAATGCAGAGTCAAACACAAATCCTCATATTTCTGTTCTAATGAGTAATAACTTTCAACAGTGATTATATTGACACTATTTCACTGTGACAAAGTTATATGATGATTAGTAGATTTGCTCTCATTTGACTGATTGGACCCGGCTATAATGTTGATTTGGATCTAACTGAAAAGTTCTAAGGTCTGGACCCAACAAGGCAGGTGTGAAAGGATTCTTATGTTCTATTCCTCTATGTACATTTATGTAGGTTTGAATGTTTGGCTGCAAAAGATTGTACTGATAACAGTACAAAGTTGCATATTTTCAAACAACATATACAGTTTACAATGTTTTACAAATTTGTATTCAAATAAATAATCTGTTGTTGCTGTACCTGCACAGATGCTGGAGACAGAGATGTCCTCAGCATACACCTGCCATGACATAGTTGCGTCACACACCCAAGTCACGGCAACTAACAGTCAAAAACCAGTGAAATACTCTCTGGTTTACGGGTAAGTTAGGCATCCTGCAAAAGATTTACTAAAGATTTATTATGTTTAGATAAGAAAAGTATTGAATTATTCTAACTATTCTAACTATTCTAACTCATTGTAACCAAAATAATTTACACCCGCAAAGATAGTACAATGAATGCAACTCAACTTTGTACTACTTACTGAGTACTTCTACTTCAGAGGAAAAGATTGTAGTACTACATCTAACAGAGAAATATTACTGGTTACCTAAAATACAACAATTTTAATATTTTTTCATTAAACTATACAGCAACATATTAGAATTTAAAGCTCCACCTTGAACAGACGTTTAGTACATTTAAGTACATTGTGCTGATAATGCCTCTTTTTCACTCTTCACTTTTACTGTGCAGAATCAATGGTTTTACTATTAATTGTTTTACTTTAGAAACTTTTTGAGTACTTCTTCTACCTCTGCCAATACCAGCATTCCAGTTGAAGAAAGAGTTAAAGTAAACCAAGACAATGTTTGGCTAAATCACTAAAGCCACCTCTGAAAAACAGACGCAGGTTGGCGTTACTCGCGGTCAGAAACATTGGTGAAATGCACTTCTCGGAGTATTAGTCGCTTGCTTTGACTTAACCGCCGCAGTATGGATTCAATGAGTGAAGGTATGTTTTTCCCACACTAACATTTAAAGTTAGTATTTCAAAAACGTACACAATTTGAGCTGCAATACTCGTTGACTCCAGGGGAGTTAAAAAAAGTTCAGTTTTAATGTTTTCCAGCTCTGCCCCCACTGCTGCACTAAGCACCGTGTGCTTGTTTAATTTGTGCTTGTTTAGTCAAAGTTTACTGTTACTGAATATGTCACGGGTCCAAATTGCACCAAATTCGACAAAGCACCCCGTGGGGTCCCCAGCAATACACCCGCCAAGTGTGAAGCAGATCGGATGAGCGGTTCCCGAGATGTGCGAAGAATAAAAAGACAGGTAGACAGACAGAGATTCCTTGCTTTATAGTTCGATTTTTTCAAATGAGATAAACAAATCAGAGATAAATTTAGCCAGATACCTTAGATACAGTAATTGATACATGTAACTGAGCCTCCCTGTTCCAATTACAAACTGGGCTACTTCCCTGCAGGTCTGAGTGTAAAAAATGAGAAGAAGTATCAATGCTGTCGGTGTGATTAACCTTTGCCTTGTTTGCTATCCTCACCCCGAGCTTCTGCTGTCCAGTCTTCACCGTGTCAGCCATCTACTCTCAGTAGCTTTCCTTCAGCTCCAACTTTGACTTAGTTTGAAAGCTAATTGGGTTGACCCCCAGGTATAGATCAAACAGTTAAGATCAATCTGAGGGGTTTTACATCATCGGATCTGTGTGTGTGTGTGTGTGTGTGTGTGTGTGTGTGTGTGTGTGTGAGAGAGTCTGTGAGTCTGTGGACAGGGTTCCAGAGTGTTTTTGTGAGGTTGATATTGACTCCACCATCATCCACCATGATTGTAGATTGAAGGCTGATTGTATAGAAGTCTATGAGAGAATTACTCTACTTCTCACCTGATTCATTACATCAGTAAACATTGTAAACATGAGTTTATGGTCTCAATCTCTAGTTTCAAGTCTTCTTCAATACGGCATGATGTTCACTTAGTAAATGATGGTCCATTTAGAATAAAATACACCATAAAGCTATAATATGCTTTAGGGCGGGGCTACCTTGTGATTGACAGGTTGTTGCAGCTACCAGAGCCATATACGGCATCTCTACACTCCTCCGCATTCCAAATATGGTAACTTCTGTTTAATCCAAGATCGCGACACCGAAATCACCGAACTTGATGCTTCATAACAGCAGTTCACAAATAAATGGGTGACGTCACGATGACTGCGTCCACTTCTTATACACAGACTATGATCCAAAGTTTATTTATGACCCTCAGCTTTCGTGGTTTGGGAAACTTAAAAACTGCCCATTTTCTGTTTAACATCTTTGGTAACCAATTGCAAAAGAATGTCTTATGCTGTGAGAATGAAATGTGTTCAGAGATGTTGTCTATTTGAAAAATGCACCAGAGATATGTAAAAACTCGAGTCTCTATTTGTATGAACATGTTAGGATCCCAAAGATTCTTTGGAAAAAAAGTCACCTATTTTAATTCATATTCTTTGGTGGTATATTATGTATTCAGTATTTTCACAGGGTAATGAAACAAAAAGTAAGGGTTACTCACCCCAAGGTGGGTGTTCAGTGGCACGGCCAGCATCTCAGCCGAGCATCCATCTTGATTAGCCAGGACTAGACGAGGTGGTGACAGTGGGGGGGGGTTGCACTCATCATTAGGATGGTAATAAGACCATCATGCCACATGAGGCCTGTAAATTGGAGTAGAAGGCCCAGGAAGAACACCTGGTCAAAATGCTATAGAAACAAGGGCCACCCAGTAGAAGTGCCCTCTGTGGGTGCTGCACTGTGCTGGATGCTGATTAATGCTGATGAGCAACACAAAAAAGGAGCACTGTGGTTATTTGATTGCAAAGTGAGGGAAGAATATTGCATTCCTGGAGGCTTTTTCTTTTACCGAGATGCCATTTCCCCTGGGCTGTTTCTCTTTGCAGCGTCTTCATGAGTGGTCTGCAAGGATGTCATTAAAGCACCATAAATGTGAGTTTACGTTGGGATGCTTTCATAACCTCTGTATCAGCCTCCTGCTTTGAATTAGACCTGCTTCTATGAAGGATTACTGCAGTCCCGTGGGCCTGCTCTGCTGGTATTTAACTTTCTGTAGAGGTAGAAATGTAAAGTATGCAGTTCCATGTGTCTCTAGTATGTGAGTAAATAATTATTGTAATTTGTAATTATTATTAAGATTTTAGGGTATTACTCTATTTTATGGGTCCCAATGTTCCCCAATAGTTTCCTAGAAAGGAACTGATATGTAACTGCAATAAGCTCGTTCGAGATGAGCCAGTCCTGCGCAGAATCGATGACCGGTGATCGGCGCACAATGCATGCCGGTTAGATTTGTGTCCGACTTGATCCCGACTTGCTCTGACTTCATGAACGTGGTGACAGATGTCAACAATAACCTCACGAGATCGAGGCGGCCGCAGATTTTAGAGCCAGGACCCACAGTTGCTCTCCCCCGACTGCATGACCCAGGGCATGATGGGAAGCATCTGGCTTTCACCAGATCAAAGAGCTGTTTGCCCACGTTTTGTAGAAAGTCCTATTTTTCTGTGTAATTGTAATACTTAATGCTAGATTGTTGGCTAATAGTCTAATTTTGTGCAACAAAGGTTTAATCTAGTAAAAATATATCTTGTGTGGTGGTTGATAATAATAAAGCTTATTTATAGAAAACATCAAAACGAGCATCAAAGTGTTCCACAGACAGACATGAATATATATTTATGAATATGTAAATATATATTTACAAAAAATAAATAAATCCGAACAAGGTCCGAACAAGTCTGCAAACTGCAAGTAGGCTACAGATCGGATCTAACAGGAAGTACCTGTTTCTTTGACTTCCTGTTTATTCTTTGAAGGTGGCTGAAAACCGTCAGACTTGCCTGCGGATTTTTGTCAACGCCCACTGCTGCTACCGCCTGCTCTCGTTCACTTTCCAGGCGAGGCGCAGTTCATCATCCTAATGCCTGATGGGAAAAAATGGAAACAGTGATCGTCAATGGGAAGATTTTAAGTTATTCTAATTAACAGGTAGCATTTAACTAGACAAACCGTCTATTGGTCAGTGAACAAAACGTCAGCCGAACATGCAAACTCAAAATTGTGAATGACAGTCACAAACATTTCAGCACTTCAAAAAGAAATCCTCTAGTAATCAGCTACTTTTGAGCTCTCCCTCTCTCCCCTGTCTGTCTATGTGTATGGAGCTAAAAACATTCAAATAGAGCTATGGCTTTTATACTGTAGTGCACCACTTTCTCACGCTGAAAAGATCCAATCTAGAGAAAGTTTCAGAGAGTTACAGCGTCAACGTGACCATAGAAACTACAATTTAAGAGGATGCTATTGGCAGCCAACTGTGATTACTCTCGGAAGCATGCTTGGGAATTATTTACAATATAATATAGCTAATATATTTTTCGCTTTTTTCCCTGATGGTCTGAATAAATTGTTAAATTTCTCACTTTCTCACAGCGAGAAAGTTGCTAAACCTTTAAGGATTTTAAATGTCAAGGCCTGATTTAGTTGTAAATTATTTATTAAAAAACATTGGTTACAATTTATAAACCATCTATAAAGCTGTCTCATTAGACGTTCCTATCTTTTGCTGGAAAGAAGTCTTTATCAAAAACTGCATTACAGCTTAAAATAACACTGTTGTTCTTTTAGCTGGACTGTTTTCAGCACTGTCAGCGCCCCCTGTCTCTGCTGAGAAAGCTGCATCCGTAACACTAGAGGGGTAAAAAAGGGAGATGGTGTGAAGAGAAAAATCAGCTGAACTTGCGCACCTGCTGGTTTGTTACACCTCTCTGCTGAGTACATCGTTTTTATTGGTTTAATTTTTTGTTTGGTTTTCCTGTGATAAATTAAATCTTTAGAACCTGATTCTCCTCAGCATCTCCCTGAAGCAAGTTATACTTTAAACATTTAAAGCTGCATTCAGCTTCACAGGTTGGTTAAAATACATCAAATTCAATCACAATACATGCAATAAATAGCACAACATATACAGAGGAGACATCACTAATGACCATGGTTCCAGTGTGAATGGTGTTTACGAATTAAGCTAAATTCACTTTACACTAAGAAACATTCATTTAGTTGCTGCAGCGGCTCTCTTTTAGGATTTATTTAAAAAGGGGATGAACATGATCAAATGCAATTTGTCTGGCTTTTTGTTTCACCTGAGTTCTATATATCAACCCAGTTGTTTCTGCTCTTTCTTAATCATTTTTGTTGGCCAAGTTTGTAATTGTGGATGGTCTATTTTTGGTCTCATACATTGTACACATATTACAAGTTAAAACATAACTTCAGTGAACAGTCTCTGAAACTGCTTATATCATATTAATCTAATATCCTGATTAGATACAAGAACCGCATTGCTTTTACCGGCCGTGACAGAGTGGCTAGGATTGTTGCACGTAGTTGAGATCAGTAAAGGCCGGGTTAGAAGATGGGTGCGGTCGGAGCAAGGGTGCCAGAAGTAAGGGGATAGGAAGTGGGGAAAGGGCAGGGGGCAACTCGCTTCTGAAAAGTGAAGCCAAACTTCCTCCAATGGCCATCCGGGGGTGACTCTTCTGGTTGCAAAAAGAAGTACGGTTGTATGAGACATACAAATATGAGTTTATGGTCTCAATGTCTTGTTTCAAGTCTTTTTCAATACAGCATTTAGTAAATTATGGTCCATTTAGAGTCAAATAGACCATAAAGTAGAGAATGGTTTTGACTAGAGCGTCTCTGTGTCACGGCACAAACCAATGAGTTATGTCACATCGACTACATCCATTTCTTACAGTCTATGGGAAGGAGCCATTTCCCCCTAGCCAGATTTGGCATTGCGGCTGGTGCGATCACATCAAAAGATGGTCTCTAGTTCAAAAATGTATTCTGTATTGGCTGTAAAACTTAAAGTGGGATCAAAAAAGTTTCCTCAATATTTCAACTCCTCTACTGCTTCAACAGGCTGGTCATTAGTCAAACAGGTGGATAATAATGCCGGGCATTGTGATGGCTCACCAGCTCCTTTGTCTTACTTTTTTTGATGAAAAGGGCTTCACACCACTTGGTAAGCTCACGGTGGAATTACTTAGACTGATTTACTGTGTCTCATGTCTGCGTAAGACCAACCAGCACCACATCATCAGCATATTGGTATAACTGGCAGGTTGAATTCATAATTTGCATTTCATTAGTACATAGGTGAAACAAAACAGGTAAGAGCTCCCGTATTCAGGATAATTGTGTTTTAGGTAATACAACTGCACTTACACAAAGATTGGGTGGGAAACTCAAGAGTGTTATGCAAAAGGAAGATCATCCAAAGTTCAATGGCGATAGGCTTGTTAGCCTGTGTGCTCTTTTGAGAGACTCAGAAAGTCATCTGTACCTCTTGTGGTTACTGTTATGTAATTATAACAATGATGACCTGATGCCGATGACCAGTTTGGTGGTTGTACTGAGGATTGTGGTAATCTTGGTGTCCATGTTGAGGTTGATGTCATGTACTAGTACAGTCCCATTGATGTTTATAATGTCAGACAATTGTATTTCCCAAACTAATATCAATGAGCTACCACTTCTCCTAAAGCATATGTAGCCTAGACTTACAAGCTGTGTTCAGTGACTGCATAAAGTCCTCCTTAAGGGGTTTAATAGAAGCAACCTCTCCAGTGTCTCATCCAACTGAGTCCAGCTGCTAAATCACACTCTTGATTGCACTGCTCATTTGTCTAATCAGGCTGCTTGTAATTGTGGCGTGGTAGGTAGGCTGGCGGGAGGTGGAGGTGTGGGTGTGACAGCGGCCGGCAGGGCAGGGAGAGGAAGCACAGTGTGGGGGGGACAGGAGGCCCTCCTGGGGGCCGGCCCCGGTTCACCCTGCAGCAGAGGGATCAGGGATTTTCACAGTGCTAGGAGAGAGGACTGAAAGCTTTCCATGCCCTCAGACACTGCACTCGTTCACTCCCACACATCCTATTGCAAGTAAAATCAGATCAGTTTCAGGCCTTTTTGGTATGAATAAATCCCACCATTTATGTGAGATAGATTTTACAAATAGAAATGGAATTAAATTATATTGTATTATATTCATTATACTGAGGCTGAGACAGAGATGCACTCCAAAAATGTAAAACATTCCATGAAATAAGAAACATTTAGTTTGACAAATTCAACTAATCGCAGTTTTCAAAGAGTTTAATGACCTCTCAAAATGAAAAATACTCATTGGAGAAGGACACAAGGCAGATCTTGCTGCAATATGTTTTAACATGCCACAACCTGAGGGGCGGTGAATGATCTTGACACACACACACACACACACACATTTTTTATTTATTTAATTGTAATACTGTATAACATGTATATATCATTATTATATACTAATGTTGTGACAATGCTGTGTTGATATTAATCTTAATATTAATGTGTACTTTTGTATTTTGACACATTTTTATTTTTTTTGCTTTCATGCCAATAAAGCCACGATGACTTGAATTGAAAGAAAACTAAATACATGCTGTTGTCATTATGATCAGTATAGGAGTGTTTAAGAGAGTCTGCACAGTCTGAAATCTCTGCGTTTTTCAGCATTCTTTTTCTAAAGTACGTCTGTAGTTTATAATAACTGCGAGAGACTGTCACGGTGAGAACTTACCACATTAGACAACATTATTTCCATCTCAGGTCTTCCTCATACCCTTGGCATAAGACTCACTCTGACTCCTCTTCATGCTCTATAATCACATCTAAATACAGTCATCATAATGAAGCCCTGTCACCAGGAGGAGTTGGCATTGTACGTTTCTGCAAATCATGAATACGTTGAATGACTACGTTTTTGCATTCTGTCAGAGCAAATGACAAATCGAGGGACTGTTATTGATGCTGACGAGTATAACAAGCGAGAAAGTCCACTGAGGGCAGATGGGAGAAGTGATGGACGGGTCAGACCACACAGGACCTTCACTTTACGGTTGTTATGCTCGTTACGTAAGGTTACATGAAAAAAGTCAGCTTAAAGGCAGTTGATATTTATTCACGCTAGTAACGGCGTTCCGTTACATTACCTTGTTACGTTATAATTTGACAACAAACCTTGATGTTTTTTCTAACCTTAAACCTAACCAATCGTCTCACAGCCTTAACCACGTGCTGTTGTGGGTTTCTGAAAGCGTGATCCGAGGCTGATATGAAACGTATTGTTGGTTCAGAAACGTAAAATGCCAACATTTTTACTGGCAACTGGGTTGTATAATGTTAAGCCGTAGGATATTTTGACGACATGGTCTAACAGAACTTGGGACAACTGGTTTTGTCTGCTCATCACAAATGTAGTTACACTGAATTGTCACATTAAAATCTCTCATTTTGTTTTGAAACATTATAATCAAGCACTGTAAATGAAAATCAACCTCTACTGCAAACCTGTAAACTTTATATTATAAAAAAATGTATTGTATTGCAGCAAAGTGTCTCTGGCCAAATTACTGTGGCCAGAAATGGATTCAATTGCCGAATCATGCTTAATTTAGCTCCCAGTTTGAGTTGCTGTTCACAAGGTTAAGGAGTTGAGAGGCCGCAAGTTGGCACTCAAACTTGTTCAAGCAAAATCACAAAATGAGTCATCGTCATTGTGTAATCCACTTTCCATAGTTCTCTGAGTAGATAGAAGTTTTATTATCAATATATATAAATATATAATTATGATATATAATACAATTATATTGTAATTATGTAAAATCTATTAGCCTGTAAAAGTTTTAGAATTCCCTCTTCTTTCCTCAGGCAGAAAGGCAGTCATGCATCTTGGAGGCGAGGCAGTGTGTTACATTGTATTAATTGGGTATTATTTTCTGATGTCCGCAGTTGGATCTTTTTATTTCCCACTACTCATCATTTGCTACGACCTGCCCTGACTTCTCCCACTGCCACACCACCAGGTGTGAGCAGATTTGTCAAAGAAATGACTCACCTGTATCTGAGCCGTTTGACAGAAAGGTTACATTACAGGCTATTG
Organism: Anarrhichthys ocellatus; assembly: GCF_004355925.1. NCBI lineage: Eukaryota > Metazoa > Chordata > Actinopteri > Perciformes > Anarhichadidae > Anarrhichthys > Anarrhichthys ocellatus. Next base: position 289,681 of record NW_022280164.1, on the reverse strand, counting down.
AGGTAGGTTTTTTTTGACATGTTTTTATTATTTCTTGCTGAGACTTGACCTCAACTCCGCAAGCTGGTACCACAGGTGGTTTCTAATGTAGCAACCTCTCCTTTTATTTACAGGCTTTTAGTGTTAGCCAGGCAAGCCATATATTGTTTAAAGTAAATTCTGTGTATGTTATACATGTTCTAGGAGAGATCTGTGTTCCAGCACCAGATGGATAGGACATGCTAAGCCTGGGTAGCAATATATTTTGTCACCACAGTTGTAAAGTTGTTTTTTGACCGTGACAGAGGGTAGCTGCTGCTTTTATGAACACTCACAGCTCTTCGCCACTGCCATCTGAGTTGATGATGGTTCACCATCCAACCTGACGGAACTGGAGAGGATCTGCAAGGAAGAATGGCAGAGGATCCCCAAATCCAGGTGTGAAAAACTTGTTGCATCATTCCCAAGAAGACTCATGGCTGTACTAGCTCAAAAGGGTGCTTATACTCAATACTGAGCAAAGGGTCTGAATACTTATGACCATGTGATATTTCAGTTTTTCTTTTTTAATAAATTTGCAAAAATTTCTACATTTCTGTTTTTTTCTGTCAAGATGGGGTGCTGAGTGTACATTAATGAGAAATAAAATGAACTTTTTTGATTTTAGCAAATGGCTGCAATGAAACAAAGAGTGAACAATTTAAAGGGGTCTGAATACTTTCCGTACCCACTGTATATATTTTCTTTACCTCCAACTATTGATCGAAAACACTCTCTCAGCACACCTTCATGCTCTATTTCACATGCACTCCTATCTGACCGAATTATGCGGGCTGTTCGTTGTGAATCTGTGGGGAACCGATCTGAAGCTGCGTCCTTCTGGTCTGCTTTTTTCCATTCCAAGGGTCTAACATTTCCAGGCTGTTCATCCATCACAGGCTCTGTCTGTCAGCTGATATTAAAAGACAGAGGTGCAAATGCCACTGTAAGTGGAGACTAAAGTGTAAATCGTGTATAAGGAAAGATTTTTTGCAGTGATTGTTAATGAGACTGGAAACTTAGTTTCTGATGTTTTTTTTTTAGCTTCTGTGCCAACAATGATCCATCTTTGATCAGAGGAACTAAGAAAGTTTGTGAATCCATAATTAAGTCATTTAAATTGAATGAGAAGCTGCAACACGGAGTGAAAACGTGATTCAGATGAAATGCAAGCAACTTGTGTGCTCATTGTACGTTTTACTCATGTTATTCATCTTGAATAACATCTTGTAAAATATTTATTTTATAAAACAATTTTTATTTCTAATAAACTTCATAGCCCAGTTTAAAAACACAGTGCTTTGACAGAAACAGTGAAAGCAAAGTGCTTTGTTGAAAGCCTCTGGTTGTGATGTAACTCAGACCCCCAGATGGAAACATGCTGGCTGTGATTGTTTGATTACTGCTCTGTCTCCATAAAAGAGACTACGTACGGACTCGGCTGTAGAGAAGGGTCGGCAGAGATCAGCTGGCTGCCAGAGGAGGAGAGACTCCACATTCAGGGACAGAACTGCATCTCCTCACCTCATGCCCCAAATACCAGACCCTGAGAGATGGACATTTTCCCAACATATTGAAGATACACCCAGAATTTAAAAACAGAGATACATTCAATGAATAAAATCATATATACAAATTTTTATTATTAAAACCAAATTACATGATTTGCACATCATTTAATAATTACATTTTGGTATTAGAACACGAGCTATATACATTTTGTTATTATAATTCTGTAAAGAAGAACTAGAATTTGTATTCAGTATATAAACCAAACAATAAACAAGCCAGCCAGACCACACACACACACACACACACACACACACACACACACACACACACACACACACACACACAGACAAATCCTAAACATAGACAGTTTTTGACTTTGCAAAAGGTTGGTATTGAGAAACAGCAAATGTGAAGTGAAGGCAACTGAAGGGTTTTAATATTTCACTTTTTGTTTGATGAACACATGAAAACATCAGAAAATATTCTTTAATTGATATGGTGAAGTTAATTAGTTGTAAGTGCAGCTTTAATGCTTCTTCAAAAACATTCTTGTTATTTTTGTTGAAATTCTCTTCACATCCTTACAGCAATTAATGAATCACATGCTCGAGCAAAAGAAAAAAATATAGTATCTGTGGCAAGACAAATCATTTCATTCGGCCCAAATATAATGATTGGACGGGCTACCTGCCTGTCTACCTGCACGCACTCATTGCAAGTCACCCTGAGTCTTCCATAAGATGCTAGCTCAACAGCTGTGAGTACCAATAATAGTCATGTTCGTTGTTTATGTTCGTCATGATCATTTTGGGAGAGTGGCTTTGGAAGGAGGCCTAATAGGGGTGGGCTGTCAGTGTTGCTGACTCTGCGACTTTCTTGCTAGATTTAGCAGCTTTTGGAGCTAGTGCTGCTCCAACTTTCACTAGAAAATAGTTGGGGCACACTGGGCTGGGTTTTTAGGTTGGATAGTTTTTTTAAACTAGCATATTCATGATAGTTTCTCAACAGTGCCAACCTTTGCTTTACTGTTTGAGTTTAGTGTTGTTTGATGTAATTTAATGCCTTCTATTTCTTTTGTATCAGAACACATTTAGCAGCTTTCCCCAAGTTTTTTTCCCCAACTACTCTTTAGTTTTGGAGTCTTTCGTGTCTCCAAAACATTACCGCTACGCTCATTTGGAAACCTTTGTCTGGTTACCACAAACAAGCAGGAAGCTTGGCACTCTGGGAGTTTTGAATTGTGGGGCAGCAGGTAGGGTTTTAGTGGGAAACCTGATGTCCTGCCATGGCGCAGAAAGACAAACTGTACTCCAAGAAATTTAAGGCGCTCTTACAAAATGTCTTTCTCATCTCAGAAGCACTATCTGATATCTAGACCGTGTTTTTATTTGTTACCACAGTTTGACAGTGATTTCAATCTGCATTAAAATCCATTAAAATCCTCTTTTGACCGGTGAGGTCATTTCCAGTATGTGTTGTCATCATTGAGATTGTGTACTGCTGACACTATCATTGCACTGACGTTTCTGTCCCAGCAGCCACAGCGAGACATATTCTTGGTTGAGCAAACACTTCCACACTGTGGACAGTCAGTGTAACGTCTCAGTGTCTGAGAGGACAGTATATGAGTGTTGTGCTTGCTTTTAGAGAGTAGAATTTAACCTCTTCTTCTTTTACCCCTTTGGAAGCTTAATGGTTGTTAAACTAATTTTCATTCCACACACTCTGACGGTTCTGTGTATTCTGTATTGATGGTAGAGATGGGCTTTAAGAGCATCCCAGAGCAGCAAAGTCATGTACAAACCTAATAAACAAGACACGAAGACAACACACAGTTAATATAAGCTGTTATAAGAAAAGAAGGTGACAGGCAAAATTTGAAAAGCGAATGACTGCCACCTCTGGGGAGGTAAACCTCCAACCAGAAGGAGGACTATTTTCTGTGAGTTCTGTGAGTTTAGTAATATGGACTGCATTTCTTGGCAGATCATTCTAATACAAAATCAGAAACCATTTAGAGTGACACCTGTGAGCTGGTGGCATCACTGTTTTCCCCAGGCGGGAGGTTATGAAGCACAACTCAACTTTGTCAAAGGGTCGATTCAGAGACGTGGGTCCAAAAGAGGGAGATTGAACCTTTTTACCCCTTGATGGCTTGAGATGAAATGTTGGATTTTGTGTATATAAGTCGCATGTGTCCTTGGGCAAGACACTTAACCCCACTTAACCCCAAAATGAGTTAGTCCTGACAGGCAGGTGGCACCTTACATGGTAGCCCCTGCCATCAGTGTTTGAATGGTTGTGAATGGTTGAATGATGATATGTAGTGTGAAAGCGCTTTGAGTGGTCGGAAAGACCAGAACAGTGTTGTACAATCCATTTACCATCACCTGGTTTTATAAAGCTCTTGAGGCCAACTTTGAGTTGACAGTAAAATTGGACCCTAATTCTGAATAAATTGAATGAAAGCAATTAGATCGTAATCTCTGTGAACAGAGTCTACATTTGTGTGCAGAATCTGTAGAAAGCGGGGCAAGAATTTGGTATCGGAAGCGTTCTGGTTTCCGTTTATAGTCCGAGTAGTATTAACCAATCCCGTTAGATCAGGCTTTGGTTGATTGCAGGTAAACATTGTGTGGATAGCAAAAGATGCGGAGCCCATTGGACAAAATGAAATCTCGGGAACCCACCAGCTATATCGTCTGACGATGATTGTCCTTTTTATTAGTTTTGAATTAACTTGTAACCTGGCTACTTGTGAAACTCCAGCTCCAACTCCAATCTCATATCAAAAGTTGTTTATTGGACTGTAAATAAAGAGCAGCCCATCAGAGACTGAATCCTTGTCGGACTGATGGCCGATGGGTTCCGAGATTGTGAGCATTTTTGGAATGATTTCTAGGGGCAAAATAATGTCAAAGTAGTCAGACTACGCCACAAAGTCAGTGGTTTTATAGCCATACATGTTTAACACATTATGTCCAACGACTCCTTTGAAACCTTCCATTCTTCTTGTTCTGTCTGACCTGACACAGCCTATCATCCTGCCCATCGGACCAAACACAACCACAAAGAACAGATCGGCAACTGCATAATTCATCCTCATCAAGCCTATTCTTTGTATTCAACCGTTGTTGGAGACAAGAAGAGATTAAGGAGCGTGTTGTGAAAAAGCCTGAAAGGAGCTACTGAATCTTTCATGATCTTTTGATGTGTCAAAAACAGACACGATGAGGGAGGGAGAGGCAGGAGACAAACTGAACATCTAGGTGTTTCATAACGGCTCAAAGGGACGCCTCACTTATACGGGGTGTATTCATTGGAAATGTTTCCTTTATATTTCCACACTGATTATGCTAAAAAGCTTTGCTTTAAAGACACGTAATTAACATGGTCAACAGCCTCCTGTCATCTTTGCGTGTGCGATGCATATAACACACCCACCCATGTGTCATGTGACAAAACCAACCCCGTGTATGATAAAGATTCATACTAAAGTAAGCCCAAAAAAACGACCCAAAAAATGTCACAGTATAGTATGTCACAAAAGAGCCTTAACAAAGTCATAATATGGTATGGCTAAAAAATTATAGTATTGTATGTCAACAAAAGTCTGAGTGTACTATGTTGAAAAAGTCATTTTATGTATAGTATGTCATAAAACATCAAGTAAAGTATATGGTAAAGAGTTATACTAAAGTAAATCGCAAAAATGTCAGAAAAAATGTCACAGTATAGTATGTCTGAAAAGAGGCATAACAAGTCAGAGTATAGTGTGACGAGAAAAAAATAATTCTATAGTACATCAAAAAAAGCCATACTGTAGTGTGCCATAAAAAAGTCAACAAAGTCAGCATTACATAAAAAAATTATGGTATAGTTTATAATTAAAATGTCTGTAGTATGTTAAAATACTACAGATAAGGTATGTTAAAATAATTCATAGTACAGTATGTTATGAAAAGTAATAAAAAAGTCATACTATGTTAAGCCTTAAAAATATCCTTAAAAAATCAGAGTAAAGTATGTTGAAAGAAGTCACTTAATGTGACATTAAGTGATAAAAATGTCACAGTAAAGTATATGATAAAGAGTCATAAGCCCTAGAAATGTCACAAAAAAGAGCCTTATAGTATAGTATGTCCAAAAAGTCATCGTATAGTATGCCATATAGTCATCGTATAGTATGCCATATAAAAAGTCATAGTATAGTAAGTCATAAAAAGTCATAGTAAGGTATTTTGAAATAAGTCATTGTATAGTAAGTCATAAAAAGTTATGAAAAATATGTCAAAAAACAGCCTTAAAAAAGTTTAAACTTTACTATAATACTATAGTAAAGGTCCTCGTTTAGGATGTCAAAACAAAGTCAACAAAGTCATAGTATAGCATTGTAAGTTCTGATTTATAAAACTTGAAATTCAGTTATGTCAAACTACTCTTTTTCTTCAGTCGAAATGTTACATTTGAAATACTTAAAAAATCAAATTGAGCCAACACGTTTTTAGTTCTGATTTCCACTCATCTTTATGCTTCACTGGTAAAGCAGTTTTCGATCTGATCCCTCAGTCACCTCATAGCCTTATTGTTATACACCACACAGTGTGAAATGTGTGACTGAGATGTATTGTAATGAAACACAGATCAAACCCGGGAGTCACTGCCACCCCGCTGACTCCCAGCGCCAGGGCTTGCGGTGGCCATATGCGAGTTGCTATACAGCTAAGCGCTAACTGAAGGCCTGCACCCCCCTCCGAAATGAAAATACAAATAGTCGTTTTGTCCAGTCTACGAGATACCCGATGGCTTTCTGTGGGTCTCGATATGTAATATAGAAGATTTATAGATAGACTTTGCTAGCACATCACTGAGGGAGGCCTTATCGTTAACAATAAGGCCTCTCACACAACAACTACGCCTTACAGCAGAATAGAAACAGCGCACACTCCTCTCTCTCTCTCACCAACCGGACTCGCTCGAACCCAACACACAGACCTCAGCTCGGCTTCTTCTAGTTGCCGTCCTGGTATCCAAAAAGAGAAGAGACGATGTCCTGCTTTGAGCCAGGTTATCATGAAATGCACTGGATCTAATTTGTCCAAAGAGGGTCCATTTAGGTCCACGAACAGACGTGAAGATGGGTTTGCACTTCGCAACCAATTGCTGCTCTGGTTGGCAGTGTGATTTACGGAGGAAAATCGTATCTCAAACTCACTATTCATATTTGTGAATACATGTTTTGCGATGAAAACTTCTGGGCATTAGAAAGCTTTTTAAAGACCTTTTAGTGACACTTGCAAGGGACACATACACAAATACATTTAGCTACTAGTGAGGCTTTCAGGTGGGTCTGCAGCATCAATCAAGGGGTCTCTCAAACACTGGTTATCTTGTTTCTGCCACTTTGAGCCAATAAACAAACTATCAAAGCGTACACGGACCGTACATCCGACGGTTAGCGGCATAGTAAACACAGCGTAAACTGTAGGCTAACGCCACACTGGAAGATAGCAGTGGTATTTTGACTGCCTTTCAGAGTTTCAGAAGTTTGATTGAATTTGTGCATATTCTTACCCTGCTGTTAGTCAGTTTATAATTGTAAAATAAGATTGTATGGACCCAGTAGCAGATGGGAAATGCTGCCCCCTGCCTGTTTGGAGCAGGTTCGCCAGTCATTACACGTTGCGCCTTTAAACGCTGATCATTTATACTTCTAAATCTTTACAACTTGTCATCCCTAATTATGCCAGAAAAAAAGTTACCATTTTTACAATACAGAATTTACTGTGAATGATGCTAAAAAACCCTGTGTGGACAATATTCTTCTATGAGTCCTTTCATTTTCTGGAGCTCCTGTTCAGTTCTAGGAGTCAGCGTCTCCTGTGGTTTTATTATCATTGTATTGATCACTGAACAAAGTGAATGAAAAAAGTCTCACAAAAAATGACACACAAGGTGCTTCTATGAAATGGGACTGAAACTTCATTTTTATTTAAGGAGGTTAACTGAAAAAGGTTCCATTAGTTTTCAGTGACGGAATGTGAAAAGTGAAACAGTGACTTCTGAATGCAGATGAATATGTATACACTCTGAGAAGATGAAATACCTTAAATTAAGTTCTAGGTTATTTGTATTTTTTCTCATCGGTGAGTTTTGTTTCTGTATGTAAAAGCCTGCTGGGACGTCTGTGTTTCACCCGTATTTCAATGTTGTTGCTTTTATATTTATTCACTGTTTTATCATATTTATTTATTTATGTGCAATACACCTAAAACTGTATCTCTGAATTTTGAGAACTAACTCAAATTTTGGAATGAATTCAATAAGATAGAAACCAAATGTAGCTTTTGTGAAAGTTAATTTTGCATTGCAGCTGCCTGAAAGAAAATCAGAGACACGACACAAAACGTAAAATAATAAATACTGGTAAACTCAAAGGAATGTGGACCCTTTAAATCCCAAGAAAGGTGCCAGAATTTAAAAAGTTGGGAACAAAAGAAAAGAAGCTTAAAATGTTTACATGCACATGATCAGTTCAAAGTAACAATGACAAAATAGAGATGAGGACATTCATTTGTGCACATCACTGTTGAAACGACCACTTTTTTTATGATTTCATTGTTGAGATGTGTATAGTTCTTTAATAACTCCAACATGCATAGTCATTACTCTAAATAAAGGGTTAGGGTTTGTTTTCTTCGTTCCTGAAAAACTGATATGTTTCAGGTGGGTTTTCAGTGTCATTCCAGACAAATATAACTGCAATTATACATGATAATAATAGTATATATGATAAATAACTTGAGATGAGACCATGAAATATGAGCGTGAGCATATATTGTGAACCTCAACTGTTTCTGTAAATTTCAGTTTCTGTTCAACTCCTCAAAGTATACAGAGACAACTTTAAACCTCCTCGTGTATTTCATGCGTCCCATCTTTTATGAAGCGATGTCCACCGGTTTGTTTAAGAGCAGATAGAAGAGGCAGAAAGCACATTGACAGATTTGATCATCGGTGACAAACAAACCTGACACACAGAACAGAAGGAAGAGAGGATAAGACAAAAAAAACAAAACATACTGTACATTCCATCCTGTGAGTCAAACTATGAATCATCTGTACACAAAACGTCAAAGCAAAGAGTCCACGAGAAGCCAGGAGACTTTCCACTACCCTCCAAAAAACACATCTAGCATAACTGCACCGCCTCGGTTGAGACGAGTTCAGCCGTGGTCTCGTGTGTGGGTGCAGTAAGGAGAGGAGATTGATGCAACGAGGGCTTCGGGGTCCAAGTCTAGCTTCTAGTCCCAGACAGAGACCAAATACTCCCGGACACTATGGATGGGTGGAAGGGTTTTCCGGGGCAGACGACTCAGCTTGCAGTCTCTTCGGATTTTGATGGCGGCTCCAGACTCTCGCCGACTTCTCCCAACTCGTCCAGCAGCTCTGTGAACGCCGGCCGTCTGAAGGACTCCACCTGATTGGAGGAAAGGAGACTGGCTCTGTGAGGCGGTGTCTACTTCTGGGGAAGTAGTTCTGACTGCACTGCACGATCACACTGGTGCTTGTGTTGCTGGACGTAGGAGAATGCACGAGAAATGAGAAATACATTTTCCAAAGATATGTAAAACGTTGCATGAAGATACACTGTATTATGTCGTCAGGGTTACCCGTTATTGGCTTGAGACTCAAAGTTTTAAGAGAAAGAGTGCGAGTTTGCAAGTTTGGGAATAACCAACTCTGATTTTGATAACTTTTTAAGTTTAAAATGATAAAATAACTATTTATAAATACATATACACATATATATGTATATATACACACATATATGTACATATACAGTATATGTACATATATATGTATTTATCGGTGGTGGGCCATGAGGGCCAGCTAAGCCTTCTCTGCTGACCTAAACAGAATCACAAAGTTATAGCTATTTTATAATTTAATAATTTTTCACAAATACACAAATACAGTATTGTCATTTTTTTGCCATTAGCTTATTTTCTCATTGCACAGCTCCTGTCTTCCTCTGTTGCTCTGCTTCCAGCCTGCAGCGCTGCTTCCAGCACAGCTTGTTTTAAGGAGAGCTTTCATCCAATCAGATTCAGCCTCTATGTCTCTATGTAAGGAGAGAGGCCCGAGGTCCGCTAGGTAGACTTTGCAGATTAAAGTATATGGGGACGTTATTGTTGATTGTCATAGTCTTCAACCAATCAGATCTTTAGTTTGACATGTTGGGCGTATTCTTTGACGTGCCACTGCTACCCAGGTAGCCTGCTAAGTACGTCTGCATTAACGTGCGCCGTGATTGGTCAGTGGGCCAGCGTGACTTTTGTCAAACAGAAAGCTAGCTAGCAGATCTGTTTAATACGAATATGTGTATTATTACATCCCTAGAAACAAATAATAACCATAGCTGTGGCTCATAATTAGGTTATTCAACTGTAGTAGGACAGCACAGAAGGCCCAGGTATAAAATGCACGGCCCGCCACTGGTATTTATATATGCCATTAAATAGCAGGATAAAACACATGTTCTATGTCTATATTTGCTAATACTTCATGTTTAGTAGTTTTCTTCACTTGTCTTCCAACATTAATACCGGGCTTGTACCTTTTGATTGACATTGCATTTTTGTTCAACAAGGCTTCATGCGGACCTTGTTTTTGTTTTACTATTGTATATGTAAGCTCTTCCGTCTACCTACCATACAGCAGCTGGCTGCTAACTCCAGGAGACGCTGAGGACAGTCATTCACCAGCTCCCTGAACAAATCCACATCCAGCCCATAGTCCTGAAAGACATCAACATCAACAGTCACTGCAGCGTGAGCACAACTAGTGAGCACATTTCACTGCACCAACCAAAGATGTGTCCAGTTCAACACATCCAAGTGCTGGAACTGGAACAATAAATGATGTCTTTCTCATAGCATGGAATAAGTTGATAACAACAAATTTACACGACATAAAACTACAAATTATCATTTTGTACAGTTCTTTAAATTTTTTTGTGTACTGAATAAACCAACAAGATACATAATGTTAATTAATAACCTAAGCATTTTTATGAATTTTGGAGTAAGCCAGTAGCTGTTTCCCCCCGGTTTTCAGTTTTTATGCTAAGCTAACATAACTGCCTCCTGGCTGTAGCTTCATTTTTTAATGGACAGATATGACAGTGGACTTACGTCAAGATAACAAATAACGTATTTCCCATAATGACCCAAATTCCTTCAAAGGACCAGAGTGTAGGATTATGTGATATCTAGCAGTGTGGTTGCAGATTGCAACCCTGGACAAGTAGTACAGAGATCAGCTCCACAACAAATCCAGATCAGAAAACATCAAATGAAATGGATCAACAAAAATGGAGCAATATCATCCAGTACTGAAATGATTAGGTAATTAATCGATTAACAGAGAGATTCATCACAGTTCTGTGATAAAATATTTAAAACTCACTTACTAGTTTTTATTTTCAGAGCTTTCGACCATAACATCAGATAATGTAACTTGTTATCATGTGACCAAAGTTCTGTACTTAGTTGTGACTCATGAGCAACTTCCATTGAAGAAGGTTTTGGTCAAAGACATGAGTATTAAATCACAGATCGATCAAAAATGCCACACATTCGCTGGTCCAAGCTACTTAAATGTGGCGCTTTGCTGTTTTCTTCAATTTCATATAATATTATTGTTTTGGTTTTAAACCTCATTTACGTCACCGTGAGGTCTGGGACACTAAAATGAGGGTTTTCTACTGCTTTTGTTTTGTTGTTTTTCATGCTTTTCTCCTATAGCAAATTATCCTGAAATCTTTGAATCCTTTACACACAAAACAATGAATTGAATATTATCAGTGCAGCCTAGTATTAGTATCAGCTGGCTGCATGGCACACCATTTATATGAATTATAATATGCCAATGTGATGTCCCTTCTGCTGTCATAAAGGCTTTCTAATGCATCGCTACCTGTGTCCTGGGTAGTATCTCTGGGTCGGCAGGGATCCGGGCCAGGATCTCACAGAGTACGATGCCGAAGGAGAAAACATCCACCTGGAACAAGTAACATATGATGCAATAACTGAGGTCGGCCTCAAACAAATCCCGAACAAATTGGTTGCTTTGAAAACCAGCAAAAATATACTTCTATTGAATAATATAACTAATAAGACATGTAACACAATGTAGCAACTATTTTGATAACAGAACATAAGATCATTTGAGGGTTTTTGGACTGTTTGGAGCTTGGAGACACGTTGTTGGGATTTAGGCAATTGTAAAAAGCATTTTCCACAGTTTTTTTGCCAAAGAATTGATAGATTAATCAAGAAGATAACCAGTAGATTAATTGACATTGAAAAACAATCATTAATCTATCATTAAATTCAATTCAATCTCCAAGACTGTTATATATATTTTAAGACTTGATACCTGTTCACATGACTATATAAGAACAGTGTTGTAAATTCAGGTTATCTGAACCTACACTAGTGAACATTTAATCTAAATTAAACATTCATATTTATCTCACTTTCTGTCCATCAATGTGACTTCCATGTTTCCAAGGTTTGCAACAAATGATGTCGACACAACGTTAATGAGCATCCAGCTGAAATAGGAGGGAGTTTGTGTGTGTGTGTGTGTGTGTGTGTGTGTGTGTGTGTGTGTGTGTGTCTGTTACTTTGCGGTCATACGGCTCTCCTCGGAGCATCTCAGGGGCCATCCAGAAGGCCGAGCCCACCAGTGACAGCTTCCTGCCGGGGTCTTTGACCGGCAGCTCCACCACTTCCCTGGCCAGGCCGAAGTCAGTGACCACAGCCTCCCGACCCCGAGATGTCACCCTGATCAGACAGTTCTGGACAAACACGGACAGGAGAGAAGAAAAGAATAATAGTAATGCAACTGCAATGTTATAGTTTACCAACAGAGGGCAGTGTGAGGTTTGATATATGCCGAAGCAGGGAGCATCAGCAGTTCATCTTTTGTCCACGTTGTCTGTAATAGTCCTGATCTTTAGTTGGGCCTCCATTGCATTGTTAGCAAGTGAACATCCATCTGCTCTTTAGCCTCTGCTCTTATCAGCCAGCTCAAAGGATCTGTTTCCAGTACACTAAATAATTCACCCAGACCCCATGTGGAGGAATCCGTTGGGCTGCCTGTGTGCTACTGTAGAGGGTAGCCTCCATCACACTGATTGGCCAGCTGTTATCAGATTTGTAATAAAATATATATATATAGCATATCTCCCAATGGTTTAATTGGCGTAATTTTGATTTAAATGTATCTCATTGTTTAGATTTTTTTTAAACCACTCCCCCTTTTTCTACACAATCACACATAAAATCCTATAAAACATGCTGCCCAGCCCTTTGTCAAAAAAGAGGGTTGAGATCCCAGGAAAGCTGCCTTAAATGAAGGAATACAGTTCGATATGAAAGTAGGCTAAAGGGACACAAAGCATATAATGAGTAAAGGATGAAATCTAATAATCATGTTAAAGCAAGTATGTATAACATAAGAATAATGAAGTGATTTAACAAATGTAAAACTGATAATAATGATGTATGTGTAACTGAGTAAAGTGAAGTCTGTGTGTATGTGGAAAGAGCTGATGTAAGCAGGGTGGGGGCCTTAAAGGCTGAGATCATAACAGATGTTGTCCGAACACATACACGGGTGTAACCTGAAACACGCTCGAACATTGAGGAAGTGAGAACATCCACCAAGGGAATTTAGGTGTGTCTAGCACACACACACACACACACACACACACACACACAGAAAGATGGGTGTTGTTCGCAGCACATACACATAATCAATGATGTCATGTTAATCACACGCCGAGTGAGGGAGTGTTGGGGAGGAGGGAGGAGAGAGAGCTCAAAGTGTTATAAAAAGAGAGACTAGCAAATAGCAAGAGGGGATTCAACGCGGGAGCCACCCAAGTGCTCCACGGAGGAAACACTGGACCTCGACAGCCGCATCGGAGAACTTCGTCTCTGTTCATGGAAAGAAGACAGCCGTTCCTGGACAAAGATTGAAAGACGGAGATTTTCCTCTCCCCCCTGTTTGACTTAACAACCGGACAACAGATAGACGCAGCCGCCCTAAAGACTTTGTGCTGAGCCTGAGGAATCGCTGAACGGACTTCGTTGGCCGCGCAGGAGGAGCCGAAGGTCAGGCCTGGCCTTCGCTCCTAAAAACCCCAAAAGGACTTTTTACTACATCGTGAATCCAGCTCCACCGAGCCGCCTTGGCATCGAAAATGAATGAGTATAACTTAAGAAGAAATTGTAACCTGATCGAATCAAGTATAGTATTATATTATGTGAGCTGTAGCTGTGCCCCTGCTAATATAACCTGCAATAAATATCTAATCTGCATTTAAATTAAATTTGTCAAGAGAATTCATTTGCTGAAGTAGTAGAAGTTCCTCGTGGCAGTAAAAGGTTAAATCTATTGTATGTTAACAACAAGAGTTCTTAATGGTTATCCTAGTGACCGGTCCACTTAACAGTCCCTTACGGTTTTAGTTATAACCCTAGCCGTTAAAACCTAACCTGGCAATTTACCAAGAGCCCGGATCCAAAAGAGGAAAGCTGCCATAACTGACGCGACTAGGTAGAAGCGCCTGGCCATGGTGGCCCCTCGGCCGAGTGCACGTTACCGGTGGAAGCAGGGTAGACGTCAGGAGTAACGGTAGTTAGCAGAAGCCAGGCGAGTTTCCTCAACAGAACATCAGCTCGCCAATCTTTTAATAGAGAGCTCAGTCAGTAGGTAGCCACGTATCGGGCCAGAGAACCCCAGGATCTAACACCTTTCTCTAATACACGCACGCACGCACGCACGCACGCACGCACGCATGCACGCACACACGCACACACGCACACACACACACTCTCTAGGATCAAACCTTTGCTTTTCCTTTGACACTGTACTCCAATGCATGCTCTGCCCTGTGTTAATCCCGTCATGTTCCCAATGTTCAGTCTTGTCTTACTGAATAAAATACTATGAAAAAAAAGAAAAAGATTTGTAGTGAAAAGTTCATCATCTCTGTGGAAAAATATGAAGCGTGGTTCACAGACTCCTCAGGCCGAGAGCTGGAGGTGTGATGAGAGGCAGACGGTGGGAGCGCTGTGGTTACAGGTGGGTGGCCCCCAAGTGTGTGTATGAGTGTATAATGTATGTGTGGGATGTCGATTGTGTGTGCATCACTCTCATTACTATAGAAAGGGGCACAAAATACAAGTCTTTGACAGAAAATGTCATTTGGGTGCACGGAAATCTTAAAGGTTCTCTGTGTCTCTGCATCTGGCTCCCATTGCACCAGAATCCTTTTTCCATCCAGTAGCCTGTCATTACGAGGCTCTCCTGGGAATAAAAAAACAACCTCCCAGTCCCACACTTCCACTCTAAATTTAGCCCCGGCCCTCTCTGCCAGCGAAAGCAACAGTTTTGGGGGAACAGAAATTGAACGCGTTAGCAGATACGGAGAGAAAAGGCGCTAATTAAAAAGGGGCCTCAACTTTTCCAGGAGCTTAAACTCTGATTCAAGTTATCTTGCAGAGTTACTGAGGCATATTCACAATGGTTGCATTGTTTTGGGGGGCTTTTTATTGTAATTTGCCTTTTGGACGTCCTAAAATGTTGGCGCCAGAGGCTTCACATGTTCAGCTACTTAAATGGAGTTGCAGTGTATGACTTAAACTTTCTTTACCCAAAAAGTGTAATATAAAGAACAGAGTTCTCCCAACATTTAGTTTGGGATGAATCTGCTGTGGTCTTTAATAGAATTCTGTTAAAGTTGTTTGATTGATAACTTCATATGTTGGTGTACATGTTATAACTAAAAGATAAGGATATTACTGTGATATATTCGAAGGCAAACCTAATGAGATCAGTAAGGGATCATGAGTAAAGAGACAATTACATTGTAAGCTAATAAAATTAATTTTATTCACACAGTGGCTTTATTTAAAATAGTCAATATTCATGGAAGGAAATGATGCCCTCAGGACGGGAAAGTTGCCCAGCAGGAAATAGCTAGCAGCCACGGTCTTCATGTGGTTCAAGGGTCAACATCTGTATTTTCAGCCTAGACCCCTATTTTTCATTTCAACAGTTTTTGAAATTGGTCCAGGATTGATGGAGAACACTGCAGCCGCTAAACTAGTGGAAATGTAATGTACATCCACCTAAAGTTATCGTTTTTGTTACTGACAGGCTCAGATTGTTATATGTGTCATCACGGAAAGAACCCTACAGAGAAATAAAACGTTTTTCTTTACCTTCTGCTTGATCCAGGATGTCAATGTGTCTAACCAAATATCGCTTGTTCTGAAATCTCCTGTTGCATCCACATTGTGGAAATCAGCTAAATATTCAGACCTGTCATTGAAAATCTTTTAAAAAACACTAAGCTACACTTTCTCGACAAACTCTGGCAACACCAGCTCTCTTCTCCGCTCAACTATCACTCACGTTTCCACCATCTTCTGGCAACAAGTCACATGACAACAACAACAAACGGAAAGCTTTTATTTCTCTGTTGCGTCATTTCCATAATGTTGTCAGACACTTATAACAACAATCAGAGGCAGTCAGTGATAAAAACAAGCACTTTCAGTGGACACGCATTGACGGTGAGGAGTTAACTCGAGCGATTACATTGCAGCCCGTTTAGCAGCTGCAGCGTTCTCCATCTATACTGGACCCATTTCAATGGTCCCTATTGATTTAGATTGCACTGCAGTTGGATTCTCACAAGATCACACAAGCATCACAGTATCGCATGTCACGAAAAAATCCAGAACATGGACCAATCAGTGTCCTGCGAGGAGCTAACTGGCAGCTGTGGGCGTGGCTTAAGCGTGTGCGAGACGACACAGGGAGAAGACTATTCACTCTAAACGACGATGGTTAGCTTAGATGCTGGAACGGTCATCAATTATATCAAAATCGAAGTTTCATTGAAACATGGCTGAAAGAAGAGCAAAGAACGACACTGAAGGCTTTCCTTGATGGAAAATATGTTTTTGCTCTCCTCCCGACTGGCTTCGGAAAGAGTTTGATTGACAGATGGTTCACCCAATCACCTGCCAAGTAGCGTTTGAAAGTGCCTGCCCCTTTTTCCGAACACTTTCTAATGGCGGCTCTAGTGGGTCAGGTTACCTGTTAGTCACTTAGACATAAAGACATGGGTAATAAGGGTCCGGGTTAAAAAAAATGTAATTAATGCTGCATTAAATGATATTTTTTGAAATACATAACAACATCTGCATTTATCCGGACTCATGTTTCTGACCGCCTGGCAAATCTAAGTCCATTATTCACTCTGTGTTTTAGTCTTTACCAACTTAGCCTGTTTAACTGCATTAGTTTTGTGACTTTGTTCCCCAGCTAGCCGCTAACTCCGTCAGGATAATTCCTTCAATTATCACCAGTCACCCGGGACCGACATTATGGACGGATCAATTCAGTCTCTGTAGCCAGAGTGTGACGTAAATCAACTTTGGCCGCCTCGTCGATAAAGTGAACAGGGGACAGAGCCAAATGAGTTGCCTCTGGGTGACGCGCGTGGTGAGAGCCCCCTCATGTTCTCACACCAATCCACGAAATTATGTGTGCAGCAACAGCGGTTTAGTTAGCAACCATCTATTAGCATGACAATAGAGCGAATGGCTCTTTGAATTGCTGGCTGTTTCTTCTGTGAAGCCTGGCAACCGGAAGAGAAAGACAGCACCTACGCAGAGCGCACACACACACACACACACACACACACACACACACACACACACACACACAGGCGTACCCACGCATGAGAATGTGGATGAGGATCTGAAAACCCAGCATGATTGTTACAGTTAACAGTAAAATGTATTTTACTGTATTAAAGTAAAAATACTGAATATAGAGAATGACAGTCATTTTAGAATACAGCCTAATCTTTGTCAGTATATTGTTTTTTCAACATGACAATAAAACGATCAAACTATTAAATGTAACAAGTATTGAGGGATAGAAATCTGTTCATTCTTTGTGCTGTTTTTTTTTTTTTAAATGGTCGACTTTGTAAGTTGAGGTGTGCCTTACTTTGCTTATTTGACTGTAATTGTGTAAACTTTGGCACTCATTTGGTTTTCCCTTGGGACAAACCCAAAGCATTTGGTAGTTAAAGAGACTCCAAACAAACCACAAATTACATTTGTTTGGAAGAAAATGTGTCCTGGGAGGAACTGGGCTCACTTAAACCACGGTCTTCCAGCTTTGCCATCGGGTCTTTCAAATCTACATGATCCCTCATCAATGGTCCATGAAGCTCGGACATTGTTTTTGGGTAGCCTCCTTCAAAGTTAGAATACATAATATCCCAAAGTTCATTGCACTTGTAGGGTGGGACAGTTTGACTTGTCATAGTAGGAAAAAATCACGGGTGTTACCAATAACATCAACGATGGCTCCATTCAATCTGAGTGTTCGGGGACCCTAAAACCGAAGCAGCTAAATGGAATCCAGCCATCTTTGATTTGATCAGTTACACCTGTGCTTTTTCCTACTGTGACAAAATGTCGGTGAAAAGGCCTGAGAGGTGCAGGACCTCCAGTGTCAATCACAGCACGAAGCTGTTTTGCACTGCACTTGTTGTGTTGCTAGGTGATTTTTACCAGCCGGTTCACCCAAAGCACAATAAATTCTGTGGACAAAACGCTTCTCTTTCAGTAATCTATAGAGCTTTTAAAAGAGTCCTCCACTAAGTTTTTAAATAAGGTATCAAAATGAATGCAGCATTTGTATTCCATACAGTCTTGTCTCTCTTGTCAAAATCGCCAACATTACCCAAAATGCAACTCAATTGTCAACAGTTTGTTCGGATATTCAGTAGTGGCTGAGTTGGGAAAACTGTGGCTCAGAGGAAGAGCGGGTCGTCAATCAGAGGATTGGCTGGACACTAAACCCCAAAATTGCTTCCGAGGGCTGTGCCATCAGTGTATGAATGAGTATGAATGTTAGTTTGTCCTGATGGGCAGGTGGCACCTTGCATGGTAGCCCCTGCCATCAGTGTATGAATGGGTGAATGATGACATGTAGTGTTAAAGCGCTTTGAGTGGTCGAAAGACTAGAAGAGGTATTATACAAGTATAAGTCCATTTACCATTTAGTGTTATGCTAGTAGCAGTTCATGTAGCCTTAAGTCACAGATATGTTCAAACTTGTAGTCCAACTAAAGCTGACTCAAGTGACATCACTTGAGGACATTGATCAGACTTTACATAGCTCCCTCTGGAGACAATTAGGTTCCCCTTTAAGTAAGTGATGCACTCCGATTCTCATGTGATTGAAGAATTTGCCAACATGTCAGGATTTCAAGGCACGAGAAAAAACTAATCGATGTAGCCACATGGTCCAAACAAATGATACTGGGTCCATACAATCTAAATTTACAGTCATCAGTCATTAAAATAAAAAGTCATCTACTAACTAACAGCAGGGTAAGAATACACAAAATCCAACCAAACTCTGAGAGCCGGCCGGCGTTGGTCTTTGCGCTCCCTGCGCTGGGTTTAACCTGTGTAACGGGAGCAACACAAAGTTTGCTAATCAGACAGGGAGTCGGGGCTGATTTTGTACATGTAAATAATTGCACATGATTATGTGTATGCATATGGCTGGGTGAAGTAAATACGGGAAAGGTGTTCAATGTAACTGAATAATTTATTTTCAAAGTGAAACTATATTCTAATTGTGCTTCATGTTTTCCTATTCTTCTTTATTTCTTCATAGTACACATAAAATATATTTTCAAAATTTAAATTTAATATTTTTTTCCATTCCTTTTATTTCTATACTTTGTTATTTAGGTTTATCAATTTGGAAGTAGTTTTATTTGTTGGATTCTTTTGAAAATATCTTTTGGAGACTTGTTATGCCTTTATTAGATCGGTAATTAGATGAGAAAGAGATGGGGAATAACATGCAACAATGGTTCACTGTCGGCCCCTTATCCTAGGCCATTGGTTGGTTCCACTGGTTAGATGTTTCAGACTACAGAACCGTAAATGTTTAAGTGACGCATTTCTTGGAATTATAGCACTTAGAAGTTCTCTGTTCTCAAGTTCTCGATCTCTCACCAGTGGTCTTATATTTTGGCTGCTGAGCGACAGCATTTAAGTATCAACTACAGTGCATCCTGCTGTGAGGTCAGCGTGGAGGTGGTTGAAGTAAAACTTTAATGATCCCTGTGGGGACAGTAGACCACTGCAGCGGCTAAGTAACAGGACAGAGTGGGACAAAAGGCCGAGGGTCTTACCTTGGAGTTGAGGTCTCTGTGGTAAATGTTCTTGTAGTGCAGGTAGATCATTCCTCTGCTTATATCGCAGGCCAGGTCCACTTTCTCTCTCCAGCACAGGGGAACATCTTTCCTGACCAGAAGCTCCTCCAGACAGCCACCATTCACATACTGACACAGCCAACATAGACCAGGTTACACTGTCACAAAACACATGAATCCAAACTGAGCAGTAAAACTGTAATAATGCATTTGTTGGATTCCATACACTAATATGAATATAGGTGGACAGTACAAAAATATCAGATTACGTGAACGTATAATTTCCTGTCATATACAGTCATTACTCTGAAGCAATGAACCCTGGTTACACAATAAACGCTCACCATTTCTTTATCACTATCAACTCCTATCAGTGTAATCTGTTTTTCCACACTCAGAACAAAGCCAGCGAGCATGCACACCCACCATGACTCACAAGGTGCAAAAGTAAAAAGAAAAGGCGTGGGACTCACCTCTAAGATTGGATAAAGTTTGTCTTCTTTGACACAGATTCCCAGATATCTAGAAGGAGAGGAAATGTGTTTATTACTTGTCCCGTAACTTCTTAGTTGAGTTTCTCAAGGAAATCTAGAATGCATCATGTTAGCACGCTAACACGCTGAACTAAAATGGCGAGCACGGTAAATATCATCCTTGCTTAGCATTAGTATGTTAGCTTTGTCCATGAGAGTGTGTTAGCATTTAGCTCAAAGCCCCGCGGCACACAGCTACACAGGAACAATAGTTGCCATGCTAGCAGCTTTTGGTCCCTGAATAAAGAAATGATTAAAACATTAGCGTCCATAAAAAACAATTCAGCAGAAAGTCACCATATTTTAACATAAGTTGATTAGGACCTTCATGAAAGGATAAGATTAATGATATTTTTCATACTGACAACAAATCCCAGAAAATGACCACAAACAACAGTCTGTCTCATACTATCCGACTTTCCTACCTTGTCTTTGGCTCTAAGCCCCAATGCCGTTCATTTCTACTAAAATCTTTAAAAACTGGGCTCAGTAATTCTCTAAAACTGCTGGGCGCTGTAATTTTTAATCAAACATGACTCAAACAAGAGGGAATCATGCATTTGCTAGGGACTACTTTCAGCGGTGGATTAATCCACATTTAGTGCTCTAGTGAGTATTTGGGGCAGCAGGGCGGTGTATGTAAGACTGAGTCAAAAATCAATTACAGTGTGTGTGTTCATGGTCATGAGGGAACTTGTCACCCAATGCGACAGTGTGATTGATGTGTTTTTAACAATAAATACACAAATATACTGAGATAATAATTGTTATTTGGATTCATTTTTTATTGAAATTTCTTGAGAATAAGAAGAATAAAGAAAATCATCAGGCATATCCTTAAGAAAGTAAGATTTGATAAGGACGACTTTATTATTGAAATTTGCCGTTAGTTTTGCCATAAAAAGAACAGTAACAACAGCAATTCGGAAATCGTAGTTATTTTAAGAAAATCTATAAAAAAATCTATTTAAATAAAAATGATATGTATACATTTATATAGTGAACCCTCTGGCTAAAGGATTTTGTTTTTATTGCATACAGTTCTTAAGACACTGTCTTCACAACCATGATTCAGCACACAGAGAGACAGATGTCTTACATCCATCTACAATAGTGTCGGGATATAACTAATAACTTGCATCCAAATGTGTGACTGAGATTTTACAAGGTAACTAGGAAATATTTAGCTTAGTTTAAAAACTTGACTGAACGTGACTTGTCCATTTCGTACTGTAGATTTTCAAACCTATTAATTTCCAACATCCAGACAGGTTGACACCTGATTGCAGTTTATTATCAAAGCAGGTTAGTGTGTGTGTGTGTACGTAGGTACTGACAGTATGGGCACTGCTTTCACCACAGCCTAGAACGGTGAGCAGATAAGCTGCTCTGATAACCTTACTGCTGTGTCCTTGCTAAATGGCTAAAATAAGATTGCTTGGGCAAACATGTCCGCGTGGTTTCACACCTTATGTAACTGCTGTAGCCAACAGGCCCAGTGTTAAATAGCCCCAAGGTGTCATTATATTTATGTTGAATGCAGCTGCAGCGAGGCTGTGCTTCGGTCAACTACCAAACTACATACACTAAGCAACATGGTACTTGCAAGTTTTTGGTCCCCTTTCCAATAGGTTTTTTATGAAATTTATTAAGCTGTTCTAATCAATAATTTAATACAAACAATGGATCGAATGACTACATGTAAGGTAGTGATGGATATCTCTGCAGACTCAGTTCTATGGAGCGTTTTGATTTTACGACCAGTAACATTGTTGTTTTTGGTTCAGTCTCACCGCTCTCGCCAACCTCGTTTTCATCAACTTTGTTTTGAACGGAAAAAGGTTCTGAGAACACCACTGTACACCAACTACACAGCGCCAAACATCAGACAGACAAAGTTAGCAACTAGCTAGTGAAACATTTCGCAGCTAAACAGACGGCGGAGACTAAAATAGAGCTAAAAGAGAAAGACTTTATCAGATGGACACAAACACAAGTCCAAATAATAGGAATAGTAGTAAATTATATACATAAATGCTGCTTTAATGACATTATTGGAGCAGTTTTATATATGTACAAGGCCATGTGACTATATGTACAATAACTTAAAGAAGAGTGTTTTAAACTCCTTAAAGCTACGGTCCGTAATGTTTCTCAAAAACATTTCTTGTTATATTTGTAAAAAATTCTCATATTTGTTGAAATCCCAACAGCAACCAATAAATCAAATGCTTTCACAAAAAATGTTTTAATAAATATATATATATATATATATATATATATATATATATATATATATATATATATATATATATACTGTAAGACTTTCTTGCTAGATTTAGCGACTGATTACTGTGGCTCAGTAATCAGTAGATTAAACTCTTTGAAATATTTAATCTCATTGAAATACATTTAGAGGGTTGTGTGGATTTTTGCGTTGTTTTCAGCAATTATCAACGTAATAGTATGAACCATAGTATAACTATTTAGTGTAGTTGAGGTAAGAATATATGTTTAAAAGGTATTCCCATTATACTCTGTAACTCTGATAGCCATAAATACTGCTACGAAGCTTAAGACTGTGGAGTGGAAAAAGAGAGAGTATATGTGTGGGAGAGTGTCGAGCCTGTAAAAACGGAGAAGATAAACTGCAGCTTTTTTTGCTTGAGTAGAATTTAACCCTTTGGACAAAGCACAAAAGCTCCAGTAAGAAGAGGGTGATGGGTGGGCTGTTACCTGACGATGTTGGGGTGGGAGAGTTTCTGCAGCAGGCTGATCTCCCGTACGATGCTGTCTTGGTCCACGTCGTTTTTGTAGATCTTCACCACCGTCACCTTGCGACTGGTGCTGTGAATCACCTGAAGGACATTAAAGGCAGAGATAGTGGAAGCGGCAATAGCAGCAGTTGGGGGCAGCAGAGATGGGGAGACTAGTAGATATACAGCGGAGACGGTGAGACAACAGTAAGATTCTGAAAGTGTGTGTTCTTTGTGGATGTAATTTAAAAATCGGTCCGAAATCCGAGAACGAAAGCTGTCTTTCTCGATCTTATTTGATCGCATCTCTTGCCCATCCTGTGGCCTCTTTCTAGCTCATTTCATCATGGACAAAGCCTTAATGTATGAAAATCAGCTCTCCCTGTGGCACCACTCCAGCACCGGTGGTGTCACATAAGGAGTTATATAAGGTCTCATCTGAGGATGAGCATTGCGCACCCACGGTCTCCAAAGCCATTGGGCCAATCACGGAATGGCAAGAATGTCCCAATTAGTGTCTGGAACAAAGCAAGCTTTGATGGCAGCTCATACATAGGCCGGCAACAAGGCAACACAGGCTGGAGGAGGGAGGGAATACCTTGTAGACTTTGGAGAAGAAGCCACTCCCGATCAGCTCGGCGGTGAAGTTCTCCCAGAACTCCAGCTTGCGGACAGCAGTGCGGAGCTTCTGCCAGCGGTCCACATGGTAGTACTTGTCCGAGGACTCACCGTACAGGGTGGGACTGGTGGGGTCCGGGGACACGTCCACATCACACATCCTGGAGATGTCCGCTGGGAAAGTAGAGACAAATAGACACAGGTTAGGCTGAAGATGCGAAAAGGGTTACATTTTTGAGCTGGATTTATTCAGATAGTCCATTTCTTATGACAAAGGACCAGTTGTTCCGAAACCTGTACCGTTTTGATTCCCAGGTTCGGTTTCTTTAGGCACATGTGAACACAGCAATTCGGACACTTGACAAAACAAGTGGGCTGATATCTACAAATGATGGTCTTCAATGGCCTCCACTCGTACTCTGGAGTGGTTTGTTTACAGCAAGAATGCAATCCATCCAAAACAACCAGGCCTATAAATATAATCAAATCAGGTCTACCTGATGCGCCATCTGAAAAACAATTGTCATGCAAGTATGTGGCAGTATGCACACATCAAAGCCTATCTCCGGCGGCGAACTCTTGAGGAGGCATGTGTTCTAATAAAATGTAATAGGGCATCGTTTTCTAGTCGCAGTCTAGCTGCTTGGATATTATGTTCATTTAATGGACACTACTAAACTAATCACATAAAGGCAATGAAAACAATTAGCAACACACACCGCCTGTGCTCCATAATGAAGAAGAAAAAAAAAGAAAGAGGAGGAAATGTTTTGAGGCAAATCTTCCCGCTAAATTTTCTGACCAATGAGAGAACAGTTTGTCCACAACTTTTTGAACCGCTCTTGAATGTTGCTGTGTGAACACAAACAAACCGAGCGGAAAATGCAACAAATAAGTCCATGAATCGGAACAAAGCAGACAAACTGCAGGTCTAGAAACACCGAGAGGCACAGTCCTAAATGTTCAGATCAGGGGGCAACCTCCGGTTCTGCCGAGTGAATCCGATGCGGAAGTGTCTTATAACCTGCATTGTCTTTACTGACCAGCAGGCGCCAACTCCTCCAGTTGGAAAAATAAGTCTGATTGTCTATGAGAAAATGACTCTCCTTCTCACTTGATTTATTACCTCAGTAAACATTGTAAACATGAGTTTATGGTCTCAATATCTAGTTTCAAGTCTTCTTCAATACAGCATGATGTTCATTTAGTAAATGATGGTCCATTTAGAGTCAAATAGACCATAAAGCAGAGTATGCTTTAGAGCGGGCTTACTGTGATTGACAGGCCACTGCCGCTACCGTTTCTACATCATTCTTCCGCATTTCAAATATGATAACTTCCGTACATTGGTTGCAAAAAAAATAACATGATGACGGCCTTAATCCAAGATGGCAAAATCGCCGAACTCGAGGCTTCATAATGGCAGTCCACAAACCAATGCGTGACACGATGACTATGTCCACTCCTTTTACACAGTCTAGGGTTCAGATTTGAGCCATGTAGAATGATGCAAATGTATTGTTTTGGTTACTTTGAACAAATAGTGAGTCTCTTACGCAGCTGACAATCACTGCTGGTGAAGCTCGTGAACTCCGAATCAAACTGATCAAATATGAATTGAGATTCTGTTAATGCATTGGCTTTTTTGGGCCTTAAATGTTTTTAGAAACATTTTTTAGTTGCTGTTTCGCTGAAAAATTAGAAAGTTTGTGACCCGGCTGCCATGTTGAAAACCAAGCACCGGCCACCGACCGGAGTAAACTGTTCATGGTGTGGGACTGTATTTGGAACATGATGTTGATGTTTTTTTGTTTTTTTTATGTAATCTTCCAATGCTTTGAGCACCAAAAAAAATTCTAATGCTCAGGGATTTTGGGCTAGTGACTGGCGCTATGACTTATTATTTGTAATTCAAACTATCGTTCCGACGTAGGAAAAGAAATACATGTTTGACTGTAGGCTTTATTTTTTAGAGAATCCTAAAATCACAGTCTAAAGTTAAATGGAAAATGGAATTGAAAAAATGGTGAGCCCTTCTGAAAAGCCTATCATGACAGCAAACCATCTAAGACATACCTCTTACCATGTACTCTTAAAACTATGTTATAGCTGCATACTGGTATATATGAATTCACCAATATCTAAGATTATTTCATTGCACACTGCTGCTAAACTGATTACGCCAACACAAAAGACTGTGTGACAGCCAAAAGGGCAATTTAACAGCATGAAAGCGACCCTGGATGAAAGAGGAGCTCACAAAATGTCTAATTTCACTCTCCCACTTATTAACTGCATGGAGGAGGGAGAGTGCCTACACTTTACAGAGTGAAACAAAGACGGTGAATAATGAGCGGCTTAAAATAGAGGCAGGACTGACGGATAACAAGGCTGGACACTGAACTCATTTGTACAGAGCGGTCAAGAGAGCTGTTTGTCCTCAAGAGAAGGTATCATCTCATCTCTGCTTACACAAAACACATATTGTGTGTGTAGAATAGAAGAGACCGATTCAAGTAAATGTGTCGTAAGAGATTGCATTCAATTATCTCTTTTTTTTGCCACAATTCCTCATTATTTTTGTTGAAAAGATCGTGGTTTGGGTCAGGCTGGTTTCATCCAGCATTCGTAGCAATACCTACGAAAAATGATGCGCCGTAATTTGTAGATATCCCACAATTTGTTTGCGCAGGTTATCTATGTAATCTTGAATGAGGACATATAAAGGCCCCTAAGGCATGGATGGGTTGAACAAACAGCAATCTTTTAGCCAGGAGACCGCTGTTCGTTCCCCATGTGAAACGAGAAGTCAATGTTGATGTTTTTGTTACGTAACTTAGCATACTTCAGTGACAGTACTTCCGTGGTTATTTTAACCAAAACGACGATCTGTTCCTAAACCTAACCTAGTAGTTGTGTTGCCTTAACCTAACTGAGTTTCAAGACAAGACGGAAGTTTATTTTGAAAAGACCGTATGCATGTAACGAGTGGAAATTGACACGAGTTGCAGGTTTGCGTAGGAAAACGCACAAATATGATTAATAACTTTTCGTAGGATATCATACAAACGTTGTATGAGGATAAGCTGTTCTGGTCAAAATAAGTATGTCTGTTACGTAAAATAAGTAAGCAAAGTTAAGTAACAAAAGTAAGGTAAAATAAGAAACTGTTGACTTGTGACACGAACAAGGACTTAGTGAAAGTCCTGTTTGTTTGACCCAAACATCCACCCTGACCTCCTACCCAAAGCAAACTTTCTCCCGTTTTATTCTACGTCAGTTCCTCTGACCGTCTAATATTGCCACAGATGGGTTTACATTGGAGTTAGTTGAAAGCCCGCTGTGTCTCATACGTATAGTAAAGGATGCTTCGTGTGTATTGTTGACAAGTTAGGAGTGAGAATGGGTTGTGCAAGGATTCCCCAAGTCACTGTAGCATCTCATAAACTTCTGTTCACACAGGGAGACCTCTTCGCTGCTCTCTATTCCCCAAAACAAGGGGCAGTCCTGACCTAATTCCAGCCACAGAGGACAACACTGAAGGTCAGAGTTTGTTTTGCCACGACAAGGGCCTCTCTCACCGTTACAGTGACGACAGTGGAAAGCACATGCCGACACGCCAACACAATCAGAAAGGGTTTTTTGTCAATCAAGCCGGGGGGAATCAGACCCGTCTATTCATTCTGCTCTTTTGTTCATTCGGCTTCAGACTAAACAATCGGCGCACTCTCAGCTCTAACGGTGTCAGAGAGAACTACTTACAAGTCAGCTCTGTCATCTAGCAGTCAATCTCTGTGTCTGCTTACTGCCGTCTCAATCCTTCATCCTTCTCTTTGTCAATAGTATTTTAAAGCTGTTTTTTATCACCACTTTGGAAGCTGAAATGTCATGCCCCCCAAAATGTGTGAAATGCATTCTCATCAGCCGGTAACAATATCTAATAAAGCTGAAGCAAATGTCTAACATTGTATGCAACATGCTAGTAAACAGTAAGCACAACCAGCAGAAGAGCAACATTAGCATTAATTGAAGTCGTGTCCCTGGCTACCAATATTCACTCGTCTTTGAGCTCTGTTTTTGGTCTCCACCTATTCCTAAGAAATATGTCTGGCTCTTTAGCTGCTAAATGCTCCACTGTGGATATTAGCTATAGTTGTCTGTCTGTCGTTTGGGTAGGTAGTATGAAAACAGATGCCTGCTGCATCTGAAAACAGTGCTGATGTGAGCGGTGAGACTGAGCCAAAACTAAAAGGCTGTAAAACCAAAACACACTAAAAACGCTTTGTAATTTGAAGCTCTCCCACAACATTTCTTTTGAATGTTATCCACCTAATTATGAACTAAGACGTATAAAGACCGCTTAATCACACACCATGCGGGTGGGAGGGGTGATGGATGGGTCCAAAAAAACAGCGATCTTTTAGCCAGGAGACTGCTGTATGTTCCCCTTGTGAAACGAGAAGTCAATGTTGATGTTTCTGTCACGTAACTTCTGTACTATAGTAGCGGAGCTTCCGTTGGTTATTCTCACCCAAAAGGCGATCTATTCCTAAACCTAACTAAGTCTTTTTTTTTCTGTGAAGACAGAAGTTTATTTTGAAAAGACTGTATGCATGTAAAGAGCCGAAATTGACGTGCTGCGGGCTTTCGTAGGCAAACGCATGAAAAATGAGGGGTAACTTTGGTAGTATATCTTATGACCCGTTGTATGAGGATACGTTGTATTGGGAGTTCTCCTACCTCTATTACAAATCAGATATATGTATCTCACGTCTCATCATTGAATGATGCTTCCTGCAATAATGTCCCCATGTTGACAGACGTTTTCACTGTTCAGTTTTACAAGTTCTGGAGTTTGTGTTGCCTTTCCTGTTTCCTACATTTCTCGATTCCAGATTCCTTTTCCCACTTTGTCTGCTTTTCTCTCGTTCCCTCTCTCTTTCCTCATCCACAGTTATCTCCATCCAAACCAGCACACAGGGACCATGATGAGCACAGGCTGTAGAAAATCATGGATATCCCATCTGTTATGTCATTCTGAGCATTCGGAACATTCTGAAGCCTGCAGTTTGGTATACCACTTGTCATAATCTTCTTTTAGACAACATAATAAGAATCTGGCCGCACATACTCCATACTGCCGGGATTTAAAGCGGTACGTACCATCAACAATGATTAATTTGGCTGCTGTGTTGACAGCTCTGACTCAGATTTCTCGCGTGTGAGCCAAGTCATCATTCTTCAGCAGTTTTGTGTTCTTTTTCCTGACATGGGAAGGTTACACAAGCAGCACGCAGGAAATATGTCCGTTCCACGGTGAAGAGCCGCTATCACAACCCGCTGTGAGTTTGACCCGCTTCTGACCATACACACCGCCAACAGGATATCAGGCTTGGCCATCGCCACGCTGACGACCTGCCGGCTGATAAGGATTGCTGCTCATGAAGGTCTCACAGTAAAAATCTTTTCGCTCCAAAGCAGGATTTCCCCCCCCCCCAGAGTTCCTCCTCTGCCAACAAGGATATGTGTGTCGTGTCTGTTTATACACTTAGACCAGTGTCACCTTCCAAAAATGATGCAAGTAACAGCAACTCAATCGGCTTTTTTCTACACCAAATTGGTACTAATGTACAATCTAACATTCCATGGGACATATGCTGTCACTCACAGAAGGATGGGTCATTTCCAGGAGCACGACATATTGCTAAAAGGAAATGAATGCCAACAAAGTCTAGAAATTAAAATATATTCAGACTCAGGGTGTGGGTTACAGCATCTCTCTGAGCCCCAGTGACTTCAAGCGTAAAGTATGTACGATGTGGGCAACTAGGCCACAGCAGAGCATTAATCGTCCTTTCACAGCCCTCCAGTCACGCCATTTTTGGCTGCTTAAATTGAGCACTTAAACTGGCCTGAGCCAAGTCACGATAGCTGTTAATCACTTTATGGATTTTCCAAAGCGAGGTGACGCAGGCCCCGCAGCACTGCCTCAGTGTGCAAGGCTTCTGAAGGCAGAGAATGGCGGACGGGGATCGGACTGGTCGACCACGCATAGCCCAGTAACAACGAGTTACGCCACTGTTGCAGAACATGAGCAACGTGTTTAAACATCAGGGCACGAAGGATTCAGTTCTCCTTTTCATACTAATATACTTTATAAGTTAGAACACTGTCCCACTGACGGCACACATATAAAACCTAAAGAAAATGCAGATTTAGCATTCTATACTGGGTTCTTGATTAAAATGAGGGGTCAACCAGCATTTTTACTATTATCAAAATCACTATTTGAAAACAAAAAAAAAAAATTAAAAAAATGTATGATAGTCGATAAAATTAATATTTGCCACTGCTGGGAAAAGAGGAATGTTTCGGTGAGTGTGTCAAATGTGAGGCAGCAGATATGGCTTGAGTTGCAATAAAGAATCACAGACCCATACGTTGAAGTTGCAAAAACAACCAGTGGTAACTTTCTGCTTTTAGTAAAAGTAGTTACTGAATGCAACTTCCATTCTATGAGTACAAGAACTGTTAGGACAGGAAGAGGGAGAGAGACGGCGTCTGGACGCGGGCGAAACATGTGACCTGAAACCAGATTATCATATCTTATCAGGTATATCAAATATAATGACCTGCCGATGTGCATTCAACCTGCGTTGGACCCGTTCATATGATTCACTCTGTTTGTCCTTGTTAGTAGAGAGTCCAGTCTGCAGTGCAGTTCATACACTTCACTGACAAACCAGAGAACTGTACAACAATCGGCTTCACGATCAAAGAAAGTTTTTGTTATCACGTCTACACGTCCATGACACTAAGATTAAATTTTTTTAATTGTATATTAGTTCCAAATATTGGTCTCCTTGATTATTACCAGTAACAGACATGAAAAAAAACATACTGGTCGACCCCTAATTAAAATGGTTCAATGAAGGTGAAGCCTGCTATAAGCACAATCAGCGCACACTAAATACTCCAACAATTGCTTAGGGTATTTTGATAATGCACAATAATGAAAGTAGGTTATTTATGAGCAGCAAAAGGTACTTAAAGATGCTTTTTTTTGTCCACTTGGGAATGATTGCCTATTTACAGTACATTTAGCAGACATTCATTTGTGTGAGTTTTGTTTCTAGTCACCTGACTTGCAATATTATAATACTCCTATTTTAGCTCTGCTTTGGTCTCCACCTACTTTTTTCCACTCCTGAGAAAAATATCTCCTTAGCTGTTGTCAATGTTTCACTATGTTCCCCCGCTAATCACTTTGCGGTTTGGTGTGAATCAGGTACAGTAATATATAGTTGGTTTATCACTGAAAACAACTGTTGGATGAGAGTGGTGAGAATAAACCAAAACAAAAAAGCTTTGGGCCCGAAAACCAAAATAATGAGAAGAAAGAAGCTAAAACGATGTGGGAATAAATCGCTGTGGGTTCGTCAACTCTTTTCACATTAAACAAGTCGTTTTATCTATTGTTAATATATAAATAGTGATGCAGTGCAGCTTTACATATTCAAATCACAAGCTGGCACTAAGCAGAATGGCCCTAAGAAAGATATACTATTAATTTATATATAATATTATATATTATTAATTTATCTGGTCGAGATGTATTTACCTAACTATTTTACAAATCTGTAAATAGTGCAATAATGCACTTTTCACCACTGACAGTTTTCATACTTTTTACATTTGCCTAAGTGTGAGTTTATATACTTCTCATGCATACGTATTTCATAGAAGTCTTGCAATGCATCATAAGCACTTTAGTGTAAGTGTAATGATCCGTTCATATTTCCAACCTTCGGTGCAATTTTGTTCAAACTACAGCACTGCTTATTTAGCATTCTCTTTCCTGCTGGTGTAAAAAGTACATTTTCCCACAGGAGCTGGCACCATTATTGAAGCTATCTAATATAATGTCGAACACATCATCAACTAAGAAAACATACAGCGTAACAAAACTTTCAGTCATCATGATTTTGCGTCACAGCAGCATTACTCTGTTTTCTGTCAAAGCACTCTCATCGTGTGTCCTTCTGAGCCGTATTGACATGAGCTTGGAGATGGTGCAACAGCGTCAACAGGCTACATATCAATGACACACAACAATACGTAGGTGGAGCCATTCGGCATGCTGCATCTTCATGCTGGACATCATCCACAAATCTTACTGCATTACTAATTCGGCTGACAGCTTTGAAAATAGCAATCCTCATGCCTTGAACCTGTGGTGTCCAACTCTGTGTATGAGGATCCATGGGAGCTTCTATTACAGATCAGTAACTATAAATCCATTCCTCACTAATGCAATATTGACCTGGTCTGGTAAACAGTATGCATAATAACTCTTGGTATGTTCTGTTTCTGATTATTAAGCCTGAGTTTGTTGCCTTGGAAATCTTGCTATTTGATATTTTTGTGTGTGAACAAACATGCACTAAATTTGGCCATGATGGGGTATACAGTATGGGATGGGTCAACGGATCCTCACACAACGACTTGTATGATATCTTACAAAAAGTTACTCCTCATTTAAGTCCAGCAACACGTGTCAATTTATGCTTGTTATCATGCATACAAACTTTTATCTTCCCAGGAAACAACCCAGTTACGTTTAAGCAAACAAAACTACTTGGTTAGGTTTGATAAAAGATTGCCGTTTGGGTTAAAATAACTACAGAAGTGCAATTACTAAAGTTCGCAAGTTAAGTGACAAATAAATTAACGTTGACTTTTACATGGGGAACGAACAGCAGTGTCTCTTGCTGTCTTTATACTTTGTCGTTGATGATTACGTGGATAACATACAAAGAATTTCGTGAGAAATCTACGAATTACAGCTCATTATTTTTCGAACCCAGCTTATAAGGGACCAAGGTTTGCTGGAAGATTTGTGCAGCTCAGTTATGGATTTGTTTAATTACTATAGAAGACAACAGGCTGAATAGAAGGATATAACTTTGTAAATGAATAGTTCAACATTTTGGGAAAATGTGCTTATTCATTTTCTTGCTGAAGGTTTTGTGAGAGGAATGATACCATACCATTTAATTGTATAGATAAAAATATGCTTAAGTTAACAATGTGTTAACTTTAAAGGTATTTGTCTTACACTAAGCTAAGCTAACTGGCTGCTTGCAGTTACTTCATATTTATTGTTTAGACATGCGAGTTCAGTGTGGAAAATGAGTTCCATTTGAAAGCTTTTCAACCTAGAACATATATTTAAATGGTGCTTGATGTTCACAACAGTGATTCAACCAGTTCATGAAAGCTCTTTAACTGTTCTGCTCGCTTGGAGGTCTTTCCTTGGAACAATCGCTCGTCACTCAGGAACTGATACATTATACAACAGTTCGTCTTCTATGTCTTTCCGTTCCACTGCCCTCATTCACTATCGTCATTTGCCGTGCTTGAACTCAGGTTACACTGTTTGGTCAGCCACACAATGTAACTCACAATATCTTGTTTTACTTTCTGTCTCTTTATACTCCATTATACATCAAATGATCAAACCAAACAAATAGGATCAATTAGAGAATGAAGAGTGCACAATTTTTACTATATCGACTGCAAGTCATGAGTGTCATGAGGATGGAAACAGAAAGCTGCAATGTGGTCATGGCTGTAATGTGCTCTGCACTGGGGTACACCGCCTAATACCATGGTGAAGTGGTAATGTGGTTACTGTTGCCTCTCCAACCCCAAGCTCCAAGGAAGAAGACGTCACATCAGTGATCTCTGAGAAGTGATGTGTTAAGGGACTGTATGAAAAATATTAGATGGTGGTGGGCGTTAAGGGATAGTAAAGAAAGAGGGTTATGTATTTTTCTTTTTTCTTTTATGGAAGATAGTCTTAATATTTAGGGATCAGGGATGGTTTTCTTTCAACTTTTTTCTTTCAACTCATCCCTAATTTCAGATATATTTAGAAAAAGATGTAATGATTACATCAATAATATATATTTTGTGTGCAATTTTGGAGTTCTCTAGCTCTAGAATGTTTGCTTGGAGGTGCTGCTTGTGCCAATTCCACTGATGTAGGTTTAATAAACTGTTCTTTTAGCAGCTCTTGGTTTAACAATAGTCTATGAGCTCTATGAAAAAGATTTTATACCTAGTTATTTTATCAGCTTATTACTGTATATTACGGTTTTGTTTGATTTTATGATGGCTTGATACATCAATGCGTGTTTTTCACTGCTCCTGTAATGTGGCCTTGTGTGCTTTGAAAGGCGGCTATAAATAAAGCATTTTTATCATTCAGTGTGGCTTTGTGGCACAAGGCAGTAAAACTGCCTGTGCCAAAGCACACTGTATATTATCCATCGGGCTTAATAATAATCATCATCATCAGCTTTATCCAAAAGTTTGGCGCACCTCTCCTCACACAGCGTTGCCAACAGCGGCATGAAAAATACATCAAAACGTGCGGCCTGATCGGGAATAGCGCGGAAACTATTTTTCGGAGAGATTCGCCCAGCGGTTTTCCCGAAAATCCCGGAAAACCCCGAAAAACTGAGCAAAATTAAGTTTGGCGCGCTTCTCCTCACACAGCGTTGCCAACAGCGGCGTGAAAAATACATCAAAACGTGCGGCCTGATCGGGAATAGTGTGCCATCTATTTTTCGGAGAGATTCGCCCAGCGGTTTTCCCGAAAATTCCCAAAAATCCCCAAAAACTGAGCAAAGTTTCTCCATTCACTTGAATGGGGTTGCGGCGTGAAGAGAGCTAAAAAAAACACTTAAATTTGGGCCCATATTGACTAGCCCTACTTTAACGTAGAAACATGATTCAAAGTTTAAAACGTAGACAGAACGCTGCACTTTATTGAGCCAAAGGGACATTTCGATAGCTAGCACAGTTTTCATGAAGTCGCAGATTAAGTTTCAGGAAAATTTTGGGTCTGTTTCAGATTTTATAATGGGTGTGCATTGCGCAGCTCATTAAGAGCTAGAGTGAGAGCATAACCATCAGAGTGGAGCGGAGCAGGAAAATCTTCTGTGATTTTTCCAAACAAATTGCTCTAGCTCCCACAATTTTTACTCTATATACACCATTTTTGGCCAAAAAGCTTGGAAATGTTGTGCTGTCGCACACAGATGTCTGTGGAATCCAACGGACTTACACATTTGGCTCAAAGAGCCACAGAGCGACATGAACTCCAACCAACTGCTCCATTAGACTCCATGTTAAATCTGACCACTCATTTCTCAAAGAAAGCAGATGGTACCAGTTTTGCATATTGCGCTTCAGCTCACATTTTATGTGACATTGGTCACATTTTTAAGACCACAAACATAAAAAACACATCTCCGCATTTGCCAGAGTCTTATCCCTCTGACGGTATCCATATTTTATTGATTAGTCTTATGGTTTTGGTATAGAGGGCATATGTTTGACAGGTAGTTTTGTTGGAAATCACTGGTTACTCTCTCTTAATTAGCCTCTAACACACAGGTGCTCCAATCACCAACATGCACCCAAGCACACAGGTGTTTATATGAGCTCATTAGTGATGTTGATAAACACACAGAGGCACTGAGACACACACACATACACTTCTCCCCCTCTCTCTCTCTGTGTGTGTCTCTCTCTCATACAGTCATTCAGGTCTTGGAGACTTTTAGAGGACTCCCCCCCCCCCCCATTTTAAAATAAAAGCCTATAACTGTCTGTCTGCCTGTCTCACTCAGCCTCTCTCTCCTCTCTGTCTGTTTTTCTGTCTGTCTCTCTCTCCCTCTCTGTGTCTCTCTCTATCATACAGTCATTCAGGTCTTAGATATTTTTAGAGGACTTTTCCCCTCTCACCCCCCTCCCCCCCCATTTCAAATTAAAAGCCCCACAGAATGAATTCTAACTGGAATGCTTGTGATGAAGCCTCTCATTTTAGTGTCAAACATTATGATTCTGTCTCCTCTCCCCCTCTCTCACCCACCCAGTCCCACCCTTTTAAAATAAAAGCCCCACAAATACAAGATTCAATCCAAGAGTATGAATCTAAAATGCAGAAAAGAGAGTAGCGCTATCTCAATTGAACCTGAATGACACTACCGGTAACATTGGCGTGTGTATATATTGCGATTTTTTCGGGCAGTAGAAGCCACACTGTCAAAATTTCTTTAGGAATTTTCTAGTTATTATTGCGGTTCATTCAGATAAATGCTAACGTCAGCGTTTATCAGGTATAGTCTTTATCACCATCTAATTATGGTGTAGCAGCATGCTAACATTTGCTAATTACTCCAATGTACAGCAGTGGCTGATGGGAAAGTCATTAGTTGGGCAGGTATTTGGTCGTAAACAAAAGTCTTGGACAAACTAAAATGTGTTGACATGATGATGGCTGGTGATTAAGATACACAAAATGTTGTGCCAATCCATTTGGGTAGATGTTGAGATATTCCACTAGACTGTGTTGGCTGTGTATCGCACACGACATTCCCGTATTTTCCAGGGGCACCGCTGCTGGTTCCGGAACTTAACACTGCCAAAGACGATTCTGATTGGTGTTACAAACACGTGTTCACGAGAATGGGACATGACCTTTGACCACCAAATCAGATCTTTAAGTCAAAAAGAAACATGGCTTGCATTTAAATTTTTGCTTCGCACTATAGGTACAGAATAGCCTAAGGCCTATATTAATATGACATGTTAACACGAGCGCTCAGCTAAGACCAGCTGGCTCTTAAAGTCACACTGACGTTGGTCATATGGACATGTCATCAAAGACATGGTACGGTCCAACAACATATTTTCAGGTGCTTCCTACAGCTGTTAGATCACCAATCACTTAACTTCAAAAGCCCTCAATAATGTCTATGGGAGTTAAATGAATTGCTCATGAACTGAAATTGAATTAGTGAATAACTCAAAAGGCATTAGTTCAAGACTGCCTCGAGCGTTATTGCTTGACTGTACAAATATGTGTGAGATTCTTCGCTCTGTGTTTCTTCTGTGAAGAAAAACACAGTTTGAGAACAACATGCTGCTTGTAGAGAGGGGCGAGTGGGCTGGAAAACAGTGTTAGGGGTCATGCAAAACGTGGAAGCAGCACAATGTATCTCTGTCCCTTTTTCTACTGCCTACTCCCCCCACCACCACCACCACTGAACTCAGCCAGTGTTTGAGCCTCACTGTTTGTCAAGTTCATGCTATGTAGAAAAAATGTGGCTGTGCACCAAAAAGACAACCAACAAACATTCGTGAATGAATGTAGCATTTGAGGCATGTCAAAGTCAACATCCAATGGCAGGCAGCACAGTAGCTGTAATACTGGTGGTAGCTGACGCCAGGTATCAACCTGGGCCCACTACAGTTTGGGTTTGTGTGATGTAGGAAAAAAATCAAAAGGCAAAAAGTGAGAGATGCTCTCACTTTTGTGTTCACTGACCCAGAACACAGGAGCCCCACCCCCACCCCCGTAGAAAAAAAAGGCAACAAGTTAACAACTCGTCCACAAACAATAGGTTTGAAAATGCCCTAACCCACGTGACCCAGGTTAATACTTTTCATCTCACGCTTAGAAATAAAGTGAAAAAGTCTGGCCTACTTCCAAAAAAATGCTGACCTATGAATTTAAAGCTACCTTATAAGTATGTTTGATGAGTAAATGAGAGGGCACTGCCCTATAGAGCATACTGTCAACCACCCCACTATTAAGGTTGGAGTGGTGTGTCTGGAGCGGGTTACTCCCAAACTCCTCATGGAAAATAAAGAACACAAACGGGTACACAGTGAGACATCACAAAGATACTGAGATGTAAAGTTCAGAGGATCGGTCTATATGGTGAGATTATTCTCAGCGTGGCGAGCGCTTAAGGCTGAGAGGCTGGCGGTGATCGCTGCGATCCCTCCGACCCGGGGTGTGGGGGGGGGGACGACTCCCCGTCGGATCCTCCGCATCGGCATCAAACGCAGGAGAAGAAGTGCGGAGAGGATTCGTTAGGATTCCCTCTCTCCCCCTC
The DNA here is from genome assembly GCF_004355925.1 of Anarrhichthys ocellatus. Taxonomy (NCBI): domain Eukaryota; kingdom Metazoa; phylum Chordata; class Actinopteri; order Perciformes; family Anarhichadidae; genus Anarrhichthys; species Anarrhichthys ocellatus. The sequence goes on along the minus strand of NW_022280164.1, from coordinate 251,925 downwards.
CCTGTATCCATCCACTGCACAGACTCACACAACAACAGTCTGCATATAAATCCAACTGCCTGTCCTTGGTGAGCAGCGGAGGCGGACGACACACATCGCTCGCCAAGAACTGTTTTCAAAGGCCTGCTGCAAACGACACAGCCAGAGCAAACATGAACATTGCAGCTTAGTAGCCTAGCTTCCAAGGCATGTAACAGTAGCATGAAGGCAAATAAGAAAGTCTGTAAATTATTGAGCTAGTGATCATTACAATGTAAACAACAACCAAACAGAGATAAAAATATATTACATTTTCACAAAAAACTTTTCTAACGAATAGCCTCAAGTAATCAGTTTGATATAATTTAGTATTATATACTTTTATTGTAGTTTACAGACAAGTCTGAGTTTTCCCATAATATATGCATTCTCCAGTTGTTTTTGTGCTTCAGCGGCAAAAATTTATAATGTTTTGATTTATTATATTTACATGTGGTTCTCCTTATCTATTTCTCAGATGCAGATGTTTGCTTTGGCTTGGCATCAGCACAGCCTCACACCTCTTTGTGCTTCTGCTGCGGCTGTATTTCTACATCAAACATTTGGACAAAGTGCTTGCTGCACACGTTACGTTAGTCATACTGACTGCGTACCAGTACCCATAGTACCATGGTACTTAGTATGCCCCGAACGGATTTCCCAATACATAGTACGTCAAATTTGAGTATCCAAAAATTCCAGGATGTTCTACTACACCCGATCTCATTTTGCAGAATGCAAGCCAGCATGTTTGTCTGGCTAAGAGGGTAAAATTTCAAGGTATGTTATGTTATGTATGAAACAGTACATACCTTTTAAGGGCAGCTGCAGTATGTACTAAAAGTAAATAGGAAAAAGTATGCGATTTGGAATGCAGCTTGAGTGTCAGGCTCTCCCTAGTTTTTCCATCAGCCTGCTGATGCCTCACATCTTATTGCCTGTATCCTCAATTTTTTCAGTTTGGCTGCTTATAAAAACATAATTCTGGGTTATTTACCCTGTTGGTATTGCATCCCACCACACAGCAGCTTTTTCGGGATTTTTCTGTTGTTTGCTAGCAGACTAAAGTTACAAGGAGGCACCTTCACACAATATAAAGACAGGGGAGAACGATGAATTGTGTTCCCCTCCTGTGTGTGCGGGACTTAATTGTGCTCCGTCGCAAAAAAATGTGTTATTATAAAATAAAACTTGACTTGATATGAAAGTGTCGTTTTGCTTATGGCATGATATGAAATAAAAATACTACTTAAAAAAAGACCCCTTTGAATTTAAAAAAAATGTCTGTTATTACATAAAAATCATATCCAATAAAACTATTTTGAAAATGTATGATGACATAGCATTTCATAATAATCACTTGAGTTTTAAATAATTTATTCAACTATGTCACAAATTGTTGGTTCATTTACACCATTTATTCCTAAAATATTTGATTTATTTATTATGCAATACTCCGGGGTTCCATGTATCTACTGATGCAGAAATACATTCTCTGAACATTTATAAGAGGTAAAAAGGAAAGAGACCTATAGCCTGTGCAGGATGTGTTCAACATGGTGGGCAGGTAACAGGACACTTCTCTTTGAACGCGTTCGGAGAGGCAGGATGCTGAGTGAAGCTCTTTCTATTTCGGAACAATGCAGAGCTGCACACAATGACTGTACGGCAGAATCACCTGCTTAAAGCCACAGTTCGTCAGAGGCACAACGGCACACAGGAGGTGAAGATTCAACACTAACTGCTGCAATGGATGTGAGACACTGACATGAAACAAACGCAGCAGTGCACAGATCACAGGTCACAGGTCAAGACGGGCGACAGAGTTGCGGTTTCTCAGTTCGGTGCCAGATAACTTGAGCTTGTCACCTACTTACTTCTGAGTGAGACTGCATATCACACACAGATACAAGTCACCAAAAAATCACTTTCTATGGTAATAACACAATCCTTTAAATGTATGCATTCAATGTAAACAATATGAAGAACAGTTAAAAAAAGGAATTTGAATCTCTTAATACTTACTCCATTGATTTAATAAGCTATTCATATGCATCCTGTGGACGGTGGGACAAACGCAGAAGTCTCTGTGCAGAAACTGAGGAGGAACCACATACATGCGACAGGAGATGAGCAAAAGCACAGACACGGGACTTTCCACACAACAAAACAACACGTACAGTTACATGGGCTGTCAGGCAAGCGACATTGAAAACTAACATGCAGACTGATTGGTAGACTTCAATTTCAGACATCGGACAAATGATTCTTTCAAATGAGTCACAGATGAGAGGGTTTCTTGGTGACGCACGACAGTGACACCTGGGAACATCAAATACATTTCTAAGGTGTCTACTATCAAATGAAGTTAATGTCTTTAAATACACACAATACAAAGCTACTGTTGCTGTTTAAAATACATACAACACAATAAAATAACCCTATACCATTGCTCCCAACTAATGAGTGAATTTACTTCTCAGATAGGTTTTTTAGAGAGATAAAAAGTACTTTTACAGGAAAAAACAAAGTCAAAGAAATGTTGTGACAAAGACAGGGACGGCCAAAAAAATAAGCTGTGGGCCCCTGTTGAACCCCCCACCCCCACCCCAATACACATTCCCATAACCAATTTAGCGATTTAGGAGTTTTTGGTCTCCACCAACTCCTTCGAATAATCAGGCTGTTTTGCTAATAAATGCTCCACTATGTTCAGCAGATAGTCACTAACTTTGTTCGTCTGATGTTTGATGCTAGCCAGGTAGCACAGAGTGCATTTTTCACCTTTTTATTAAACTGAGAACTGCCTCCTGGAAATTACCTTAATTCCATTGTCATTGTTGTTGTATAGGTTTATGTTCATATATATAT